>NW_017731932.1:1251206-1291277 GCF_001890085.2 Hipposideros armiger
TAGCTGCAGTGTTGCCACAGGGATGTGGAAGACAGTTTGAGAATGTAATTGATGGTGTTGTGAATATTTTGTGGGGTGTCAGGTGGTCACATGTCTTGCTAGGGAGACCGCATCATGGATTGGAAGAGACTGATCACTGCACTGTACATCTGAAGCTGATGTTGTATAATATTGTATGTCAACTATAAGTGAATATATATATAATATAGTCATGGGAAGTGGAGTATAGCGTGGGAGTGGAGTCAAGGGAATTGTAATAGATATGTATGATATTGAGGGGAAGTGGGGTGGCCATTTGGAGGAGGGGAGTTGGGTTGTCACTGCGAGGGGTAAAAAGTATAACTATTGCACTGTGTTGTACAGCAGAAACTAAATCTAAAAAATGTGTATTTCATAATAAAAAATAATAAAAAAATTAGAGGAGTTGATGAAATAATCTAGAGAGGTGTTAGGATGATGCAAAATCATAAATGTTATATTTTATGAGCATTTTAAAAGATTTTCATAGGTAATTTTGTTTCCTTGTGATTTTTTTTTTAAAGTTAAGTATGTCTTTAAAGACTAGACTTTTTTTTTTTAAAGATTTTTATTGGGGAATTGGGGGATGGGAACAGACAAGCTGCTGTCGTTTTGTTCTTCAGTCTAGTTGTGGAGGACGTTGCTTCACTGGCCCAAGTTGGCCCCATCATTGCGCTCTTCCCGGGCGAGGCAGATCAGTCGCTGGCTTCTGGACTGCCGCTCACTGCGGCTGCTGGCCGCTCACTGCGGCTGTTGGCTACTGGCTACACATCGTAGCCCGCGGCAACCCACTGCAGCAGGGGCTGCAGCCTACGCCGTCGCTAGAGACTCACGGCAGCCCAGCTCCAGGTTGAGCTGTTGTTCAGCATCTTAGCTGTAGAGGGCAGCATCACGGGCCTTCATATGTGGGATCCGAACCGGGGCCCTCTGGCGTCCCAAACCAGTTCTTAACCAACGCGCCACTCGGTCGGCCCTCCTTGTGATTTTTAATTGTATTGAATTTAGAATCCAAATTTTACATCAATATGCAACTCCACTGTAAACTTTGTTTTTCTACCATTCATTTAGTGCTTAAATATTCCACTTATTAGTAAACATCCACCATGATTAATATTCTCACTCATGCCTTTATCCTCTTGTATGATTCCCTCTGATTTGGTTTGATATGTACTTTGGAACTACCAGAAATCCTGAAGTTATATAAAAGAAATAACTAAAGAAACTCTAATGCACAAATTATAAACAGTTATTTACAAGGAAGCACAGAACTACATAATAATATTTTAAAAGCTCAGGCTCCTGTGTTTTACCTTGGCAAAGGATATGCAAAGCTTAGCAACCTTTAATAAACTGCGGCTTCCATGTTTGTCTTCTCTAAGCTTTAAACGTTTAGCTTGATACTATAGAAAAATGGACGCATCTGCCAGCATTGTTGTTCTAGCCAAGCAATTAAAGCTGAAGGAGCAAGCGGCTGCACTTTGGGCTGCAGAGCTTGATGGTTAGGAATATGGGCTCTGTAGTTAAACAATCCCAGTCACCTCCATATTATGCCATCCATTCTCTGCCACCATAACCACCATAAGCCTGAGTATTTTCAATTGTTGATTAGGGATGATGGGATAGAACTTCCTTCATAGTGTTAACAGGAGATCATCATAAGTTAGTTCACGTATTGCACTAAGTAGAATATCTGATAAGCACAGCACACAATTGTAAAAGATAAATAATAGTTGTAGTAATACATAAAATTAGAAATATGAAGTAGTTAGGCATCATGATCTCTCAAGCCCCTTTCTTTGTTAATAGTTTGTGGTTCCACTTTGAGGAAAATGAAGCCAGGAGCAAAAATAAAATTCAAATAGGCCAATATTGAGCTTAATGAGGCTAGTCCTCTGTTTCGGTCTGGTGGAAATACAAATAATTACCATTATTTTGAAGTATGCATCAAGAACTTCACCTACCTATTTATGTTTCCATAAAATTTTGCTTACAACTGAATGTTTCCTTAGGAAATGTTACTAAAAGTGAAACCTACCAGAGTAAGTGCTATGGATATTTTAAGCCCTTGAAATAGACTGACAGATATTTATGGGGAAAGATGTTTATCTCCATGTAATTTAGAATAACTAGCTATCTGATAAACTACTTGATTAACTCTTTGGGCAACAAACTTCAAAATGTGATGAATTTTGAATTGAACAAAAATTATCTTTTTAATTCCTATGCAAATAACATTGTATGTTTTCCTATATTTCTGATTAATTATTTCTTAGCTTACATAGCTTAAAGTACTTAATCTGTATGTGAGGAGGATTATAGGAAAAAGGATAAGTCATAATAGATTATTTTGATGTATTTTAAAGCTGTGGAAACCGGCATGGAATTAAAACATACAGAAATATTTTAATTTAGTTTCATTTATGAATTACATACATCTGTGCTACCATGTATATATGTATAAAACAGATAGTAGTGCAGGAACTACTGAAATATTAGTGTTAGCTGTCTCAAGAGGTTTTTTTCAGATCATATTTAACTTTTAACCAACATCCTTCCTTATATTCTAAAGTTACAAAGCCAAATAATTGTTTAGAAGACTATTTTGAGAGTAAGAGACTCCTCTCCCTGGGGCAAGACTGGCATGTCATTAGAGAGCTAAGATGACATAATTCAAGACGAGAAGACACCCGCATTCACCTTTCCTCAGCACTGGCAGGAACCTTGGAAATTGGCATTTTATTCTTCAACTTGCGACAAAATCCACCAGAATAAATGGCTGAAGTTAATATCACTTACGTCACTGAATTTATCCTCAAGGGAATTACAGACCGGCCCGAGCTTCAGGCCCCATGCTTTGTGGTGTTTTTCGTCATCTACCTGGTCACAGTGCTGGGTAACCTTGGACTGATAGCTTTAATCAGGATTGATGTTCAACTCCACACACCTATGTATTATTTCCTCAGCCACTTGGCCTTTGTTGACCTTTGCTATTCCTCTGCTATCACGCCAAAGATGATGGTGAATTTTGTTGTGGAATACAATACTATTCCTTTCTATGCTTGCGCAATGCAACTGGGCTGTTTTCTCACCTTCATGATCACCGAGTGTTTCCTTTTAGCCTCCATGGCCTACGATCGCTATGTCGCCATCTGTAGACCCCTGCATTATTCAACACTGATGTCAAAAAGGGTCTGCACTCAATTGGTGGCAGTGCCATATACGTACAGCTTTCTGGTTGCCCTGTTCCACACCGTTATCACCTTCCGTCTAACTTACTGTGGCCCCAATGTCATTAACCATTTCTACTGTGATGACCTTCCCCTCTTGGCTCTGTCCTGCTCAGATACATACACGAAGGAGATTCTGATCTTTGCTTTTGCTGGTTTTGATATGATCTGTTCCTCTTCCATTGTCCTCACCTCTTACTTCTTTATCATTGCCGCCATCCTAAGGATCCGCTCTACCCAGGGACGACGCAAGGCCATTTCCACCTGTGGCTCCCACATGGTGGCAGTTACTATTTTCTATGGCACACTCATCTTTATGTACCTGCAGCCCAAATCAAACCATTCCCTGGACACGGACAAAATGGCGTCTGTATTTTACACAGTGGTGATCCCCATGTTGAACCCCCTCATCTATAGTCTAAGGAACAAAGAGGTGAAAGATGCCTCCAAAAAAGCCTTGGATAGAGGTTGTGAAACCTTACAGACATTAAAATTAAGAAAGTAATAATAATAAATGCTTTCGTAAATACAAACAGGGAAAGAAATCAAGCTTTCTCCTGCTGATATTTCTTGCAATTCTTTCCCAAGCAACTGAAAATGTGACTGTTACTTTAACAGACCTTGACATTGTCTGCAAGGACCTGGGCCAATCCTGGAAAATCAGTATGATTCAAAAAGTCCTGTTCAAGCCATTACAGCCTTCAGAGACCACTGAAATTACGTGTAAACACAAACACAAATGTACTCACAAGCACACACATGTGTATCCCAAGCAAACACAGCATCATGTTTTTGTTAGAACTTAGGACTCTAGAACCAACGCTGCCTGAGTTTGAATACTATTTCTTTCATTTATTAGCTGTGCAACCTTGGACAATTGACCTGAACTCTGTGTGACTCTCTTTCCAATTCTGGAAAATAATAAGACCCAACTGATGGGTTTGTTTTGAAGACTAAACAAGTTAATATTTATGAAATGCTTAAAACAATATCCAGTGATAATAAGTGTTAAGTAAATGTTTGCTATATATAACTAAAGAGTAATTCATTGAGCTCTCAAAAGTTAATTTGTCTTTAAGTAAAAGGACAAAGTCTAGTTATGCACTTAAGTAGTCCTACTTAATATAATCAAACAAACTTAGAGATGTGTGAGGTTTCACCTCTGGGCCTCAATTATTTCTAAATTTCCTAAGGTCACATAACTAGAAATATGAAAATTCCACCTGTAAATTGAAGTCTATCTGAATTTTGTTGTCCTAACACTATGGATGTTAAGAATAAAGGATATTGTAATATAGATTACCTAGACTTAAACAGTCATTATCAAATTTTTCAATATAATTTGAAGAACATGGTTTATAAGAAATTGTGTTTTTAAATGAATAAATTCAATGTGTTTGCATATTTATTTGTTCCAGTAGAAATAACCTTAGGTTATAATGTCATTTTACCTGTGCCTGCTATTAATTCAATCACCCTTATGGTTTCATGACATGAAATTTAAAAAATCAGTGATTTGATATGCTTTTATCGTGACATTTCATGAAAAATAATTGACTTAGTGATTTAACATTATTTTATCACTTTACCATTTTAGAAGGAGATTGTGATAGTTGTAATCTTTGTGTAGAATATGGTTTGAGATTTGCAATACAAGGCGATGATTTTCTTGTCTGCATTTAATATGTAAATAATTCAGATATGCTGCCATAGGCACTTTTAGAACCTTGTGAGTTGAATGAATTCTCAGGTTTTTAAAGCAGGTTTGACAGAGAAACATGGTGTTTCCCTTCACCACACTTTGTCTTGTGAGTGTATATTTATATGGACAGACACACACATATTCTCTCATATTGCCTTGGTGTAGCATTAACCCCTGGTCGTTCGCAGAATGTAAAAGAATTTACGGGACTCTACAAGAGGACCCAGAGAAAAGATTTATTGAAAGTTAAAAAGGGAGAGAGAAAGTTCTGTTTGGAACTGGCAGAAGTTTTGCCAGGACAGTCTGAGAGGGAGAGCTGCGGAGACAGAGGGGTAAGACAGAGATACTGGCAGAAGTTTGCCAGGGCAGAGTCCGATGGGGGGCAGCTGCTCCGATGAGAAGGAGTGCTGGGGTTTTCTATTTTTCTTAGCAGAATGTAGGGTGCTTGTCAGTTTGCAGGGGGGCTGCCATTACAGTTGTCTTCTCCTGGGAACTCTCCTGTTCCCATCTATGATGGAGGTCAGCTTGCAGGGGGTTGCCGTTGCGACTGGGAACTGTTATGTTCTCACTTTGATGGATGTAACGTGCTTGTCAGCTTGCAGGTGCAGTGCTGGCCAGGGGAGTTAGAGCCAAGCGGTTAATGTCTAGCTCATTCCTGTTAGCCCACAAGCCCACTCCTGTTAACTCCTTGCCTGTCCCATCCTGCCAGCTCACAATCCTGCTCCCGTTAACTCTTTATTTGTCTCATTACATATCACATGCAAAACACACAGAAGCCTCATAGACAGTCTCTCTTTTTCCAGGTAAAGAAATTCAGACTTACCAACTCTTGATACCTCACATGAGGAGAACTGCTCTCCTGTGGTTTCACAGTAACTTTCTGCTTCATAAAAATGGCTTACAATTACTTCATACAACTATTTAAACACCAATTGAATTGAATCATGTCTTTACACAATTCTAATTCCTCAGTGATCACTTCTTCACACTCATTTCCGCAGAGAGTGAACCAAGAAACTCAAGTGTCCTCGACAGACACGCTCTTCAGCTTCTCCCTGGGCAGGCGCCCACAGCTCTGTCCAGCCTCTAAAGCTGTGCTCCAGCCATTGCCCAGGTGGCTGGACTGTTCTCTGGAAATACCAGTCTTCCAGTCAAAGTGTCAAAATCAGCATTCTTCCTTATGTCTCCAGGGATATTTAAATAAAATGTTTGTGTTTTCACCCCAGCTTCTGTGGTCTCCAGGATGTTTTTGTATCTGGATATAGAATCAATAAGCTGATTTTTTAAAAAGTAGGAAATAACCCACCTTTGGCGATGTCCAAGATTAGTGGAGAACATGGCTGATTTCAGAAAGTTTGACCCCAAATTTGAGGTTTGCTACTCCTAGTTTTGTGACATATAAAGCTCTACTGAGTTGTAAAATAAGGAAAATGCTCATCTCACACACTGGTGTGTGAGCATTTAGATAGAAATGTGTGTAAGAACCAAAGCACAATTCTTGGCACTTCATATAAGGTTTGTAAATATCAGTTTTATTACCATTATTGTCAATGACCTAGGCCATCTTGAAGACATTTTCCTGTCAGTAAAGTTATTATTATTATTATCTTTTACCTACAACTGATTAGTAGTCTACTTTGAATAAAAAGCAATTATTTTTCCTTATTGATATTAGGAACTTTCAACTTTGTATTAGATTTTCTTTAATTTAGCTGCTCTTTAATTCTTTGCAGCTTGTTGAGTGAAGATTGAATTGGAACACACAATACAATGTATAGATGATGGATTAAAGAAATGTATACTTGAAACCTACATAATTTTACTCACCAATGTCACCCCAATAAATTTAATAAATAAAAACAGAACAGCACTCTTTCTGTATAACTTGTTTTTAAATGTTTTATTTAAGTAAAAGACCCTCACCCAGTTCTAAAATTTCTGGACTAACAACTAACAATAATAAGAATAATAGCTGACATGCATTGTTTGCCATTACTTGTTCTAATTCTGTGTTTAGCATTTATTAATGCTTTTAATCCTCTTATCAATAGTAAGAAATAAGTCACACACACTAAAGTTTAATATGTGAAAATCAGGATTTACAAAATAGATGAATTAAGTTTTCCAGATTATCTATGCAGATCATCTATTCAGATGCTGATCTATTTCAGTACTACCCAAATTTCTCATTATGACACAGAATTCAGATATGGCCCCTATTTTCCTATTCTCTGTTTCTTTAATTATGAAGGAGAAGTCATGGTCAAACAAGATTCAGATCTCTCTCTCTCTCTCTCTCTCTCTCTCTCTCTCTCTCTCTCTCTCTCTCTCCCTCTCTCTCTCTTTTTTCTCTCTCCCTCCCTCTTTCTCCTTCTACAATTCACCAACTCAGAAGTTACAAAATGCCTTTCCTATGGAAATCCCTGAGGATGAAACAATGGGTGAGACATATTCTGAGTGACTTTGAGCACTTGAAATGAGGGATTTGGTTCTATCATTTCTCAACATGTGACTCAGACAAGACACAACTCAAAGTTCTTTGATCCTTCCCTACCCGATGATTTTTTTCAGTTATTTGATAGCCAAACACAACTTTTCTTTAATCCTTTTCAGTGCATTTTTTACCTCCTTGTTTCTCAAGCTATAGATGAATGGGTTTAACATGGGAATCACTATCACATAAAACACTGAAGCAAATTTATCTGTGTTCAGAGAATGGCTTGACTTGGGCTGTAGGTGCATAAAAATGATTGTCCCATAAAATATTGTGAGGGAGGTCAGATGGGAAGTACAGGTCAAAAAAGCTTTCTGTCTTCCTTCAGCGGAATGGGTCCTCAGGATGGCAACGAAGATGAAGACATAAGAAATGATCACCATCAGCAGAGAGCAAAGGGTATTGAACCCAGCAATGGTTAACAACATCAGCTCTTTGATGCGTGTGTCAGAGCAGGCCAGAGCAACCAACGGAACATCATCACAGTAGAAGTGGTTGATCACGTTGGAGTCACAAAAAGACAAGCGGAATGTCGCCACAGTCTCTATGAAACCCACAGTGAATCCATAGACGTATGTGCAAGCCATGATTTGGTTGCAGAGTTTTCTAGGCATGAGAATGACATAGAGTAAAGGGCTGCAAATGGCGACGTACCGATCGTAGGCCATGATTGCGAGCAAATATAGTTCACAAACAATAAACATGATGAAGACGCACAACTGAACAGCACATGCATAAAATGTTATACTTTTAACTTCACGCAGAAAATTCACCAAGGTGTTTGGGGTGACAGACGAAGTAAAAGAAAAATCAATAAAAGCCAAATGGCTGAGAAAAAAATACATGGGCGTGTGGAGCTGAGGACTGATCTGGATTAGCACAATCAAACCGAGGTTACCTACGACACTAGTGAAATAGATTATCAGGAATATGCCAAAGAGAATGGCTTGAAGTTCTGGATTATCTGTGAGTCCCGAGAGGATAAACTCAGGCACTGCTGAGTGATTGCTTTTGGCCATGGGTTAGATTTAAAAGTTTTTTACTTTCTCAGACCCTTCAGAGCACACGTTTAGAGTATTCTTGTCTCCATTGGCAATAGCCAAGAAGATGTTAGGAGCTGCTTCTGACCCAGCACGATCTTACGTTGAATGATAGCAAAGGAGAACCGTCATGTAGTTGAGGTTTCAGAATGAGGTGATTTGTTCTAGG
Organism: Hipposideros armiger; assembly: GCF_001890085.2. Classification (NCBI taxonomy): domain Eukaryota; kingdom Metazoa; phylum Chordata; class Mammalia; order Chiroptera; family Hipposideridae; genus Hipposideros; species Hipposideros armiger. The sequence goes on from NW_017731932.1 coordinate 1,259,857, forward strand.
CAGAAATTCCAAAGCATGAAACTCTGTGGGGATTTGTAAGGATAGAAAGATGGTATTTTATTTACAGTTTTATGTACTTGAATAATCTATCCTATAACTATTTTTAAAGAGAAAATAAAGATTGAGAGTTATGTGAATCCAAATAACAAACATTCTTTTAGTTATTGGAATATTTTAACAAAGTTATACTAATTCCTTTGAAAATTTTTAATTAACAGGAAGCAATAAATTCAAAAGATTAATTCCAGAAGAGGTAATATGAAAGGTCATAAACAAAATATTGAATACCAATGATCTCCTGACCAAATACTTAGGATAATTTTTATTATGTTTTGTTCCCTTATTGTGATTCCTAGATTGAGACTTACTCTGCAGAAACCTGTGTGTAATTATTTCCATTTTCTGATGACTGTAGGAGATTATTCTTTTTACTATATTTTGAAGTGTTCTTCCATTGCCTCACTAAATTGTGATCTCAAATGGTTGCCTGTCTTGGCTTTAGTGCTTTCTAGTTCTTATATTTCTCTGATGCATGGGAACCTGTGTAGCTGTTATCTGATATTACCAAACTCTCTTTAACATCTCCAGTCATTTTATTCTCCTTTCCTTACTGAACTTTGGCTTCCTCTTGAAATCCTGCTTCTCTGCGGATCACTTCTCTGCCGCCAGCTGCTCCATTGAAACCTCTCCACGTATTTCAAAGATGAGTTAAGGCACTATTCATGTATAGAGCTTTGTCCTTATTTATTGTCACATCTTGCCTTTGTGTAAACTCCCCTGATGCTTTGAGGCTTGTACCCATATTAATTGTTGTCACACATATATCCCGGTTACCCGTCTTATTCACTCAAGACTCTGGTACTGTGATTATGTTACTCTTCCACAAAGTTGTCACCAGTGCCCATGCACACCATATGTTTAACAATATGGCTCCTTAGATTCTTGGTCTTGATGTCAGCAACCCCACCACCATCCCACTCCCATGGCTCCATTTTGCAAATTATTTGCTCTAGAAATTGATCAAATATTAACTATCCCAAATTAAAACACTCTCTTATGACCACAACTTTCTGCCGTTTCCTTTTTACTTCCGTTATGACACTACAGTTTTTCGTTCATCTACTCGCATCACTGTTCCTTTAATTCCACTATTATCCCTTATCTATTGTCACCTGTTTCATTCAATTCTTATCCTATATATTCAATTCTTACCCTATACAGTTTAGACTGCGTAATTTACTACTAGGACTCTTGCTAACATTCAAAACTTTCTTGTCCTATTTCCTTCCAGGTATACCCCAAACTGGGTATTTTGGGATAGTCTTTTCTTCACCATTGTTCCTGAATTATTGTGAACACCATGTAGGCAAAGTGAGTTATTATAAGCTTATCACATTTGAACTCAAGTAGTCACTTACTTGGCTGGCCTTTTTCCCAATCAGTGTTTTTGTCTCTCAGTCTATATGTAGCCATTTCAAATCTTTCAGATATGTGCATACTCCCAGATAGCACCCCGCTACTCTCAGGAATTGCAAACAATTCTAACATCAGAGGGGGACTTAAAGTAATAAAATGAAACATTTCTCATCTTTTTAAGACCACTTGCTCAAAAATACCTGCTTCCACACCTATCTTTCCACATTTTTGGGGGTGGGGTGGTATTATCTTTCTAATAGCTAAAAACTCTTTTGTATCCATATCTTCTTCCTCTACTAATTTAGTCACTGTTTCCCAACAATTTAAAAACAAGATACATGCAAAAAAGCCTCACCAATGACCTCTGACTTCTATTCCTTTATCATTACTTATTAACTTTTGTTCTTTTCATCCCTTCAGTACCAAACATTCTGCAGTCTTTCACTTCATCTTTTACATTTATGTCTCAACTTACTGTAGTCTGTTATTTGTTCTCAACATAGTTGTAATGCAATTACTCATTCCAAGTTCACAAACACTCTTTTTATTCCCAAAGACAACAACTAGTTCTTTTATGACATCTCTGTAGCACTAGACACCATGAACATCAGCTTTCATCATGAAAACCAATGTTTTGTTTGTTTCTAAGTCACTAGAATCTCTGTGTTTTCCCATCTTTCTGCCTACTTTTACTTAACTTGGTGGTTCTGCTTCCTGTGTTTATGCTTTAAATAAACTAATACTTTACATTTTTTTCCTAAGCCAACTGATGCCATTTTTTGCACTTTCTTATTAGGAGCTCTTGTCTAGTGCTTTGCAGATAATTGTTATTTATATGCTGGTGATGCAGAGGTCTAAATTTCTAGACCAGATTTCTCCTCTAAACTCCAGGTACATATATTTAAAATATCCCCAGACAAGTTCATTTAGATATTTCCAAGATACCTACATTTAACATGTTTAAAAGAGAATTCAGCAATTAAAAAGCCAACCTATCCCACTCAGATACCATGGAGCATATATTTTCTAACTCAGTGAATGGTGCCATCTTCCAACCAGTTATCCAGATAAGAAACCAAGGAAACATTTTTCATATAGCTTTCTAACTTCCACTAATAAACAATTAGTTATTGAACACTACTGATTATTTAACCTATTTTTTCGTGTGAATCTGTCTACTTTCTAACACATTCTGTACTCTTTTATTTATTTAGACCTCTATCACAATTTTCCAGATTATTACCCTCTAATACTTATCTTAGCCACCAGTCTCACCATCATCATTTCTTTGCATATAGCACTTTGAGTGTACTCTTTAGTATAAAAACTTAGCTTGTTTCCCATTGACTACAGAATAGAGTCCAAACTTCTTAACATGGTTAAGTCAACTTTTGATTAACAAACCCTTCTTTGCATACTAGTCTCACCTCTTGTGACATTCTTCATGTTATCTCCATGTTCCAGCCATGTTGCATACTATCCGTTTCTCAGATGTTCCCACAGATGTTGTACATAGTCAAGCTCAAATACTCTTGCTTTTACCTTCACTCCTCTAGGTGGCTACTATATTTCTAGTCATACGTCAGATCTCAGGTGAAATTTCACTTCCTTCTAGAGATGTTTCATTACCTCTCAAGTGTTACATTCAACAACTCACTCACCTGTTAACTTGTTTGTAACCTACTCTAAATTTCAAAATCTTGATAAGCAGTGATAGTTCTATATTTTTCCAATTTTTTCCTACAAGATTTAGTAGGACTCAGGAATTAGTAGGTGCTCCAAATAGACTAGTAGAATAATGGAACAAATGATGACAAAGTTTGTATTCCTCCAAACCCTTTTTACTACCTCAATTACTTTGACCCCACCCCCCCCACTCCCGGCCCACTACATGCTGCCTTTGAGTAATCCACAACAAAATCAAAAAGAGTCCAACCGATATTGAGGCAAACTCTGAGGCTGTCAACAATACTTAGCATTACTTAAGTGCTGTGAGTATATTTTATACTGTTTGTTGGTTCCTCTAGAACATTTTCCTTGTATTACATCATTTAAAACAATTTCTGAACAAAAAAATGTAATGATGTCTCACAAGCATGAGCAATTATATGTTTCTCACTTAAGTGTGTTTTCTTTTGGGACCCAATTTGCTTAAACAGGTAAGGAGCAATTACTTGAAATTTCAAATCATTATACTGAATACAATTATGATAAAGAATTAATAACTAATGGCAAAGATTATTTTAACACATAGGAAAACTCATAAAATATTTAACTATTTTTTATTTACATTTTATGCTTTAGTATGGAGATTATTAACTTTTGTATTTTAGTAAGAGGTCACAGTATGCTTTAGATCAAAGTGAATTAACTTGCCATTATACTTTGCAAGGCTGCACATAATGATGTAGATTGTACTGAAGTTCTAATCCTACATCTGAAGTTGAATAATGTTTTGAGTTGTAAGCAAATAATAATGAAGCCATGAAGTTCTTATCAGCCTGGAGGTGCACTCATTCAAACCCAGAAAATTGTTGTTGGAAAGTTCTGTTCAAAGAGGAGAATGATTTAAAATGAACTTTGTTTTGTTTCCTGAAGTCTGCTGGAAAGCATTTAAAGGCATTCAAATCACAGAGAAATTAATGCTTCTACTCTTTAAACCCTCTAACAAACTATTTATCCCCATTCCTCACACACATGTATAGAATGATAAATAGATATACAGATAGAAAAATCATACACAATTCCTTATTTTTGGAGAAAATATAAAGGGAATCAAGTATTATTAAATGTGGATATTTTACCCTAGAAACGCCACCATTCTTCTGATTTTTTATAATACTATTTTACATAACAGAATTAAAAACAGCAAAAAAACTTAAACATAAATTGTACGGAAGATACCATATTTGTTTTGCATTTTATTTCTAACTAATCTGTAATGATTATACTAAAGTGTGGTTTTCTTTGGAGACTTGAAAAACATTTAAGCTTGAGAGACATCTATTATCACGTACATAGCTATTGGCCTTTGAGAATACATTCATCAATTGTTTTAGAAAGATACTTTAATTTTTTTCCTTCTGTCCAAAATCAGAAAATCTATTATTTTCAAGACTACTTCTTACAGTTAGTTTTATTTTTTAAAAAATTTACAATTCATTCTGTGATTACTATTGTTTCAACTATCTATTGTTATGTAAAGACCACCCCAGACCTTAGTGGCCTAAAGGAATAGTGATTATTATCTCTCATGATTCTGTGGACTAACTGGGCAATTCTGCCCCACGCAGTGTCAGCTGGGCTGGTAGGATGGCTGTATGGTTCAAAATTACCTTAACCACATGGCTGACACTTAGTGATGCTGTCAGCTTTGAAGAGCTTTGTTTCTTATCCATGTGACATTTCCATGTATCTAGCTTGGGCTTCCAGGGAGTATCACTTTTCCACAACTTAAAATATGTTCTTAATTAGAATCGTAAACCATATAATGTTGCTTCAGAAAAAGAAATACATTTTGAAGCAATGCAAGTTTGACATGACTGTGGCGTATAATGAATGGCCATGACATGTATCTCATCACCAACAATCAGCTGCCTTGATATGAAATTTCAATGGCATATTGACAGCTCACTAAGTCACCAGCTCAGAAAATAAACTTGTGTTATTAAGAGCACTAGCTTCCATGACAGATTGTAGGTTACAAACCAATGACAGGGCAGGTTAGTGTTTCCAATAGCATGAAATCGTGGATCTGGAAATGAAGAAGTTGTAGTAGGATTGGCCCTTATTATTATTATACCCTATTACCCAATTTCTGAATTTGTGCCTCCTATCCTATTATATCAGGCTCTTCTGGGTTATAGGTTTGGGGTTCCAGAGGGCAAGTATTTTCACCAAGTTCTCAATTATTATATATATGTTTGTATAAACTGAGATCTGTGAGTACTTTATGCCAGTGGACCATAGGCAAGAAAGGAGTTAGTGTGCTAGCTCTGGTAATCAACTCTGGCTGACATAAGCAGTTAGGGGTGACAATGCACAATGGAGACAGGAAAAGTATATCTGGGACACAAGAATTCATAGGGCAGCTCTACAACTTCCATGTCCAGTGATGACGTCACTGTCAATAGGCAACTGCAAAAACTCAATTAACAAGGACAGAGCCATTAGATTCTCCATCACCAAGTAGAGTAAAGTTTACATCACTCCACCAGAAGTAATGAGTACAGCTAAAGTGTTGGCTGAATCTGAAGAAAATCTAGAAGGGGTAGTGCTTGAATGATCATGTTAAAATGTTCAGCCAAGACAGTTTGGCAGTTCCTTACAAAACTAAACATATGCTTACCATACGATCCAGCAATTGTGTTCCAAATGAGTTGAAAACATATCCACACAAAAATCTGGACATGGGTGTTTGTAAAAGTTTTATTCTTAATTGTCAAAACTTGGAAGCAACTAAGATGTTCTTCAGTAGGTAAATGAATAAATAACTGTGGTACATCCAGACAATGGAATATTATTGAGCATAAAAAAGAAATGAGGCATCAAGCCATGAAAAGACATGAAAATGCATGTTACTAAGTGAAAGAAAGGTTATATACTGTATGAATCCAACTCTATGACATTCTGGAAAAGGAAAAACCATGAAGACAATAAAAATATCAGTGGTTGCCAGGGGTGGGAGCAGTAAGAAAGAGATAAATAAATCTCAGGCAATTTTTAGGGCATTAAAAGTACTCTGTATAATGTTACCATGACGGATATAAGTCATTATACATTTGTTCAACCCAGTAGAATGTACACCACCAAGAGTGAACCCTAAGGTAAACTATGTATGGCCATCGGTGATTATGATGTGTCAATGTAGGTTCATTCATTGTAACAAATATACCTCCCTATGTTGATAACGGGGAGGCTATGCATGTGAGGCAGGAGAGGGTATATTGAAAATCTACGTACCTCTCTTTCAATTTCATTGTAAACCAAAAGAGCTCTAAAAAATAAAGTGTTTAAAAAATATTAAACCATATCAATAGGGACATTGCAAAGTAAAGAGTAAGGTCAATTAGTTGGCATTTCCAAACGAAACCCTTCAATCAAGCACCTTGTTATTCTTTCCCCCAGTTCAAGTATGGAAGAAAATATTACCTGATAATTGTGATATTTACATAGTTCATGTCTCTCACGATAACCTAAAATTCTCAATATCATAGTTAAATATGATAATGTTATGATTTTAAGGTGCTTTATTCTTCACCCCCATTGCTGAAACATCTCATGGTCAAAGAGAATGGATGCTATTTATCGCTTTTAGAATATAAATTTAAATAAGCAAACATTTATGAAATGTCTACTATGTATAAATAAAACCAGTAAAATACCTATTTTCAAGGAAATAGAGATCAGGGAACTGAGCCCCAGAGAACAAAGTTTCCTATAGTTACTGGCAGTGTACAGGCCTTGATTTAAAATTTCCTAACTCGGGCTGGCCGACTGGTGCAATGGTTAAGAGCTGGCTTGGGACGCCAGAGGGCCGTGGTTCAGATCCCACATATGAGGGCCAGCGACGCTGCCCTCTACAGCTAAGATGCTGAACACCAGCTCAACCTGGAGCTGGGCTGCCTTGGGTCACCAGTGATGGCATAGGCTGCAGTCCCCTGCTGCAGTGGGTTGCCATGGGCTACCGTGTGTAGCCAGCAGCCAGCGTGAGCGGCCAGCAGCCGCAGTGAGCAGCCGTCCAGAAGCCGGCGACTGATCTGCCTCACCTGGGAAGAGCGCAATGATGGTGCCAACTTGGGCCAGTGAAGCAGCGTCCTCCACAACTAGACTGAAGAACAAAATGACAGCAACTTGTCTGTTCCCCTTCCCCCAATCCCCCAGCACTGTTCCCATCCCCCCAATTCCCAAATTAAAAAAAAAAATTCCTAACTCTATTTTAATCATTTCTTTAGTAACAGCATAATTCATTATCGATTACTAGAATATACCTTTTCAATTATCTTTTTCAAAGCATTTTTCACCTCCTGATTTCTCAAGCTATAGATCAATGGGTTCAGCATGGGAATCACCACTGCATAGAATACTGAAGCAAACTTGTCTTTATCTAGTGAGTGGCTTGACTTGGGCTGCAGGTACATAAAACTGAGGGTCCCATAATACAAAGTAATAGAAAACAGGTGAGAAGCACAGGTAGAAAAGGCTTTCTGTCTTCCTACAGCAGAATGGATCCTTAAGATGGCAAAGACAATGAACACATAAGATATGAGAACAATGACGAGAGAACAGAAAACATTGAACCCAGCAATGATTAACAACATCAGCTCTTTGACATGGGTATCAGAACAGGCCAGGGCAATCAAGGGAACATCATCACAGTAGAACTGGTTGACTCCATTCGAGTCACAGAAAGACATGCGGAATGTAGCCGTTGCTTGGATGAGTCCCACGGTGAGTCCGTAAATGTAAGAGCTAGTGACCATTTGAACACAGAGCCTCCTAGGCATGAGAACTACATAGAGTAAAGGGTTGCAGATGGCCACATACCGATCATAGGCCATGACAGACAGCATTAATAATTCCCAAACTGAAAACATGATAAAGCAACACACTTGAGTGGCACATGCATAAAATGACACACTTTTAATTTTACGGAAAGAGTTCACAAGGGTGTTTGGGGTGACGGCAGAGGTGCCATAAAAATCAACAAAAGCCAGATGACAGAGGAAAAAATACATGGGTGTGTGAAGCTGAGGACTGATTTGGATTAGCACAATCAAACCAAGATTACCCAAGGCGGTGACTAAGTAAATCAGAAGGAATACACAGAAGAGAATGGCTTGAAGATCTGGATTATCTGTGAGGCCCAAGAGGATGAACTCAGTGAATGCCGAGTGATTGCCTTTTGCCATGAAATAAACAATTCCACGAGAAACTCTTCCACAGCACTTGCTCTGAATAATCTTGAGTCTGTAAAATATAATCAATTAAATATGAGACGATAGCCTGGATTACCAGATGGTATGTTAAATTCCGTCAAAGCAGACTCCTGAGAAGCACTCGGAATTTTGTGCAGATTTTTCTTATGCTTTCAATGTTAAAGGATTTGGTCCAGGCAGAAATTCCAAGAGAGAAACTCCACTAGGGAACTATGAAAGAAAAAAGAGAGCATTTCAATTAAAACGTTATAATCAATTCAATAGGAAAACCTGTGTTGTAATTTTCTTTAAATATAAAGAGGGAAAGGACCATGAAAATGATTTCTGAAGTTGCAAGTTTATCTCATAAAATTATCATGTCATCCTTTCATAATAAGCACATTGAAAATTGCCAAAACCAGGTGTGGAAGATGTAAAGTAAAAGTCTGAATCAAAATATTAACACTATTTATCTTTAGACATATTATTTGGTATAATTAAAAATTTTTTTATATATATGTTTATCTCCCTATTTTTTCCCCCAACACACATATAATATTGATATTAAGGAAAAATAGGATTGTGAATTTTCTGGCTTTGTCATTTGACAAAATACACACCAGTGAATAAATTTTCAGATTGTGAAACAACTGTAAATGATGAAGAGACATCTTTTTAGTCTCTATCTTCAGGAATCTAAATGGTCCAAAGTGTATAGCATTTGGACGGTGTTTAGTAGAACCAACTCCATAGAACATTTCCATAACGCCAACCTGGATTCTGATGCTTGAAAGCTAATGGAATTGAAATCAACCCTCCTTTCCTAAACAGAGCAGAAGATAAATTAACTTGATTTCTCTTTATCACTACATGGTCTCAGGTAGCTTCGTGTGCACCTTCTAGGTGGTCAAGACAGGTTAAACATAATAAAATATAATAAGCATCTCCCCACCTTCAATTTTGATTGACATCTCCTTGGAAACTTTATCATGGTTACTCCTTTATCTTTTCTCTCCCCTCACCACTTTTCAAACAAACATCTTAGAACAGGCATCCTCTCCCAATTTCTTAATCCTATTTATAATTTAACCAAGAATAATCCACCTTCCTTCGGCATTAAACCAAGAAATTCCCTCACCAAGTTTACTGTTAACTTCCCAATTCCCCACTCCAGTAAAGCCTCTTTTCTTTTGGCAGTCCTGTGGCATTGACGCCTACTGAATACACCTTTGGATTCCAGCACAAAGCAGTCTCTGAGTTTATTTGCTCATTTTGATTCTCTACCTTGGAGGCTGTGCTTTTATTATCTATGCTTCACACATGTTCTTCAGGCTCTCTCCAAAGCCCCCACAGTTTTCTATGTACACCTTTTCTATGTACCCAATCCTATGTCCTCAATAGGCATCTATATGCTGATCAATACAGAAATATATCTTTATATTCCAGATTTATTTTCTCTGATCCAGCTACATCAAAATGCCTCCCAGAAATGGTCACTTAAATATTCTAGATGTTCATCAAAAGTATCACATGCACACACAAAAACTTGGTGTCTCTGCACATGGGACCTAATACTCAAGACCTGGAGTTTGTATTTTCCACTTCAGTGAACAGTGTCATTATCCATTCAGTTTCCAAGTTGGAGGCCATTTATGTTTTCTTATGCTTTCCTGTTCCTCATGCCAATATTCAAATTGTCCCCAATTCCTAACAATTGTATACCTTACATGCTTTTCAAATCTGTTTACTTTTATTATTTCCTTGATCTAATCACAATGACTTTTTGTTTTGTTTTGGGTTTTTGCAACCGACACCTAACTTTTATTCTTGCCTCCAGTCTTTCCTACTTCTCTCTGTTCCTTGAATTTACAAACTTTTTTAAAAACAAGTTTATTGAGGTGACAATGGCTAGTAAAATCACATAGGTTTACATGATGCAGATTTCGTTCTTCTATCCTGATGCATCCTTCGATGTCTTCCCATTGTCCTCAAGATAAATTTCAAGTTCTTTGCAGTGGCTGCCATAACTGTTGAAAGTCTAGTTTCTGCATCTCACACAGAGCAGGCTGATCTCTTGCACTATTTGTCACATAGTCTCTATGTTGGAGATTTTCCAAACTACCATAATTACTCAAATGTGAACCCAAAATGTACACATACTTTATTCTCTACCCACAATGCTTCTGCATCATTTCCGTTGCCTGATTTTCCTTCTACTTAGCTTTCCGTACTCTGTTAAATCACTTCCTCTTGGAGCCTTTCATGACTTTTCAGGACAAATTAAGTGGCCCTGCTGTATACTTGTTTGCATTCCCCTGATTCCTTTATCGTAACACTAGCCACACTATGTTGCAACAAACTGTTAACATGCCTATAACACATCCTAAACTTGAAACTTTATTTTTATCAATAATATTTATATATATATTTTAAGATTTTTGTTGGGGAATTGGGGGGATGGGAACAGTGCTGGGGAATTGGGGAAGGGGAACAGACAGGTTGCTGTCCTTTTGTTCTTCAGTCTAGTTGTGGAGGATGTTGCTTCACTGGCCCAAGTTGGCACCATCATTGTGCTCTTCCCGGGCGAGGCAGATCAGTCGCCGGCTTCTGGACGGCCGCTCACTGCGGCTGCTGGCCGCTCACGCTGGCTGCTGGCTACACACGGTAGCCCATGGCAACCCACTGCCACAGGGGCTGCAGCCTACGCCGTCGCCGGCGACTCACGGCAGCCCAGCTCCAGGTTGAGCTGTTGTTCAGCATCTTAGCTGTGGAGAGCAGTGTCACTGGCCCTCATATGTGGGATCCGAACTGGGGCCCTCTGGCATCCCAAGCCAGTTCTTAACCATTGTGCCACTTGGCCAGCCCAATAATATTTCTATTTTATATCCAATTTAATCACCTACCTCTAATAGTATATAGTACAAAGATGGTCAATAAATATATGTTAAATTATTAAGTGAATGAAAGTTATATATATATATATATATATATATATATATATATAATATGAATGTATCTAAACTGATAACTTTAGTGAAAAGATATTACATTTGTTAGGATTGTGGTAAAGCCTTCTATTACAAAGGTGTAATGAAAATGATACCATTATAAAAGTGTCACTTCAAAGAAATGTAAAAATGTAGTTTTGGAAATTTCATTTAAAATGATGACTTATTTTAAATTAAAAAATTATAACCTAGGGTTTAATTTCATATAAAACTTAGCAAAATATTGGCCTTATATGTTCATGCTGTTTATGTTTAAGTTGAATAAATTCATAGTTTTACATGATTTCTTAGTGAAATAACATTTAGGGAAGAAGAAAATTCTTACAAGTTAATTCAAATGTGTAATGAATGATAGGTAACCCTAAATAAATCTAGTAAATAAACTTGCAAGAACCGTCAGGACATTTCTAAAAATGTAATGGTCGTTTATCCTTACAAGTAGTAAGACACTATCAACTATAGAATGTGAAGTCAAGTCGGAATTAGCGACATAGTAGTGAATGTTTATCAACTGACTTTCAAAGAAGGGGGTGCTGATTTGTATCCTCTGTTGTTGTTCTGATTTCCATGATGTCAATATTCCCACCATGCCTGAGTTCAAGCTGCCAACCTGAAGTCATTAAACACAATGTTGAAAAGAGATATGCAGATATAGCTTCTATAAGCTGGTATGAACTGCACTCATGGTAGTTATAGAAAAGCAGGTGGGTATTATCAGAAAAATAGGGTAAAATAATATTTAACAAAAGACACACATTTATATGATTATACCATACGCTAGAGAAGCACTTTACATCAACAAGGAGTCTCTCTCCAAAATATATTTATATAATTATTAATTATAAAGAGAAAAAGTTCATCTCATAAAATATGAATAAAATAACGCACAAAAGGTGTCTATCAGAATGATCAAATTAGAAGAATGATAATACCCACTGTTGGTAAAAGTGTGAGAAAACAGATATAACCTTAAACACCTAATAGAGGTGTAATTTGTCTTCACCTTTCTGGAAAGCAGTGAAATCGTAAGCATCAAAATTGTTTAACATATTCCTGCCACTTAGTACAATGATTTTAATGTGAGGCACTTAGCATTATGCTCTGTGATAGAAGAGCTATGGCACAGTGAAATACACCAGACTAACAAGATAGGAGGTTGTGAATTCCCTTGACTTAATAAGTTTTTAAAATATAGAATACAGACTCAAAATCTGCTACAGGAGCTTTGTGAGAAAATAGGGTGCCACTGAAACCTTCAAATGGTAGGTCAATGTGTTTAAAGAAAAGATGAGGAAAAAAATCTTTTGAGAACTGTGGATCAGACTAGCTCTGTGTCTCTATGATCCATCAAAATATACAGTAAAATCAGAGTGGACACTGGCCTAAGAATTTTATTAAGAAATATTTTTATTTGAATATAATCATCTCTCTTTGAGCATTAATAGCAACTTTCTAGTCTTTGGTCATTAAGCATTCAAATAGCCCTTAGATTTAAAAGAACTATTAAATGGTATGAATGAGTCACAAACTCAAAAGCCTTTTCTGTGTAATTGAAAATTATAAAATTATTCATTCATTTGAAATATATGCATGCATATCTATATCTATCAATCTATCTATTTCACGGTTAATCAGCTGTGTATGGTATTCCTCATTTATAAATTGCTCCCTCAAGTTCATTAGTAGAGTTGAGACAAGAACTCAGGTCTTTAGGCTCACAGAAGGAAAGGAGATGATATACAAGTGCATACTATTTACTGTTACCTTTTTTCATGTTATTTAATCTTGTAAAAGACTCCAAACTAAATAACACTGTCATCTAATTGATAAACTTTTGACAGCCCATACATAGCACAAAGTCATTTTTTTGACTACACAACATATGTTCTCTTCACTAGGCTACATTGCTTGCTGGATTGATTGTGTTATAATCTACAACTTAATCAATAGTGATCAACTCACCCATGGTTTGCCCAGGATAACTGTATTGGCTTCAGCTACTTCAGCTACTCCCATATACTCTAAAAAACTAACAGCTCCTTTTTGCTTCTGTACACCTGCTTTGCTTCTGCCGGGGAATAAAAGGTTAAAGAAAAGACATTCCTCAGTTCCCCCTTCCTCCCCTTGCTTCTATCTTAACATACCAAAAGGACTCACAGCAGCAAACTGGCTCCTTGTATTGGCAAAATGGTCTATATATTTCAATTATTTTGAATATATTTGTTTAGAATGTATGATAACCCTTGGGATTCTATCCCTCGTTTACATTATTATTGTTTTTTAAGATAACTGGAAAAAAATCTAATGATGTCTCATAGGCATTCAAAAAACAAAGCAATTCTCTTAAGGGGTTAGTCTTTTGAGGCCAAACTAGACTTCCAGGTTAGTAGACAGCCATGTTAAATCAGTGATATAATAAAGCTGGGATGTAATACTATTCTCTTTAATAAAGACAATTTGTTAAATGCATAAGTATAAAACGTTTATATAGTCTTAATTTTTTTTCGAGAAATAAGTAAAATAGGAAAAAACATTTAGACTATGTAACTTTGCTTTTCACATAGGATATTGTTAAGGCAGCCAGAGAACCTTGAACAGGGGATTTCGAGTGGTAGAGAATCTGAACTTTAGTCCATGTCCTGCCTGTAACTAGTAATATATCCTGATAATGGCTTTTTATGCAATTCTTCATTTGAGAAATGGGAAAATTGGTATACATTTTTATGTACCAAAGGTCAATTATTTCAAATATATTTTTCATTTGAAAAATGAGAAAATGGGTGTAAATTCTTATCATTACTTTTATAGCTGAAATCTCTTCTAAATGAACATCTTTAAAAAATTTCATTATACAGTGAATATATACATATGTATAATATATATATATATGTATATATATATATATATATATATATATATATGATCACATTTTAGAATGATGAATTCTGATAATTTTTCAAGAGAGAAAAGAAACAGACCATGAAGGAAAGTCCACTTTATTACTCACATCACTTTCTTAATTTCATGAACACAAAAACCTGGTTTCTATTGATGATGACTTTCTTCAGGGCTTCTTTCACTTCTTTGTTCCTAAGGCTGTAGATCAAGGGGTTCAACATTGGAATGATCACCGTGTAGAAGACAGAGGCCATCTTGTCTGTGTCAAGGGAATGGTTCGAGCTTGGCTGTAAGTACATAAAGATCAGGGTCCCGTAAAATATGGTGACCGCGAGCATGTGGGAGCCACATGTGGAGAAAGCCTTGCGCCTACCCTCAGCTGAGCGCATCCTCAGGATGGCAGAAATAATATACACATACGAGACAAAGACAACCAGAAGGGAAGAAATGAACATGACACCAGCACAGGCAAAGATCCATAGCTGTTTGGAGTGAGTGTCTGAGCAAGTTAGCCTGAGGAGAGGCATGTCATCACAATAGAAATGATTGATGACATTAGAGTGGCAATAGGAGAGGCGGAAGGTGAGGATGGTATGAAACAGTGCAAGTACGAAGCTATAGCTATAGGGGACAGCCACAAGCTGAATGCAGATTGCTGGGGACATCAAGACCATATAGAGGAGAGGGTTACAAATGGCCACGTATCGGTCATAGGCCATAGAAGCCAGAAGTAAGCATTCAGTTGTCATGGAGGCCAGGAAACAGCCTAATTGAGCCGCGCATGCATTGAAGGAGATAACGTTTTGTTTGTACAAGAAATTCCCAAGCATTTTGGGTGTGATGACAGAAGCATAACAAAAATCGACAAGAGCCAGGTTGCTAAGGAAGAAGTACATTGGTGTGTTGAGTCTTGCATCTGTCCTGATGACGAGGATCAAACCCAGGTTGCCGACTACTGTGAAGAGGTAAATAGATAAGAAAATCACAAAGAGGGGCATCTTCAGCTCCTGGCGATCTGTGAGGCCTAGGAGAATAAATTCTGTCACCTGGGTGCAATTGATCTGGGCCATGCACCTTCAGTGTATCTGGATAAAAGGAGGAAAATTGAATCCAGCTTAATTAAATTAACCTTAAATCTTCATATATTTTTTTATACCTTAATATCCTGAAGAAAGCAATTTTATTGTTAACATGAAAGTGCTAATATTAAAATGATGAGTAGTATACTTGTAGTCGGGGATGGGAGAAAGAGCAAAAGCAGATATTTTGGAGGAAACACTCATTTCTTTCACCCATATCGATTGCATTGATAAAGTTAAGAGCTTTAGTATGATAGGATTCAGCCATGTTGGCTTTTTGTCCAAATCTCTTGTGCATGATATTGTTTAAAATTTAAGATTAATTTTTAAAAACTTGACAGCTACTATTTTTATTTAAAAACCTTAACATCAATAACACAGAGAAAAATGAATTTTCTGCAGTGACATCGCTGACAAACCTGTCATTGTGCCTGTGTGACACAAACACCACAAAGCTGCAGGGCTGACAGATCCAGAATCTTCTTTTGTCTATTCTACTCATTCCTTCCCACAGAGAGGTCACCACAGGCTGCTACTCAATCCTCATAATTGTGTTCATAATAAAAGTGCTGAAAGTGGGTGACTTTATGAAAGACCCACCCAGTAACATGGTTTATAGGTGTTTATTTACTTCGTGTCTTATCATGTCCATTTTACAGATGAGGGAGGGACATCTCGGGAAGGTTAAGCCCCTGAAGTAGGCCCACATAGCTAGTCCAGCTGGAATTCAAACCTGTGTTTTTCTGATGCAGGAGCCCACCGACCATTATAATCTCAATATACCCAATGTATTCTGTCCTTGCATGCCTACGTGTCTCCAAGTATTTCTTGTTACAGTACTTCATACTTATCTTTATGTATAAAACATCAACCTACCTGATCAAATGCAGTGAATACCTGCAAATTTTAAACATATTTTGCTTAATTAAAGTAAAAGTGATGTCTGCTTTTTAATGGATTTACATCAGTGTTCATGCTCCTACACATCACTATTTATTTTGAAACACACAGAGTTGGATTAATTTATGCTAATAGTTCTTAAATATTGTTTTAAATGGAATTTCTTCATATGTTTTACCTATCCTTTTGAACTGTTGTTCAAAATTGGAATATGAACATCAATATAAGGTTTAGTTTAGGACAGGGTAATACATATAGAAATAAAGATTTGGTTACTAAATTTATAATGTCATATTTCTCTGTCTTTCCACATGAAATATTAAAAGCAATATTGAGGAAACCAATAAATGGCTTTGCATATAGTGAATATAACTTGGTATAAGTATTATACTGAGAAAATAACTCATATTTCCTGCCTTTTCAATGACTAATGACTTTTATATGTTGCAATTCTTACCCAGATAATCTCAGAAAGTTTTCATGCAACATACTGCATGGGAGAAAACACTTGCAAATTGTATATACGATAAGGGATTGACATCCAAAATATGTAAAGAACTATACAACTCAATAGGAAAAAAACAATTCAATTAATAAACAAGGAGAAGATCTAAATACTAGACATTTTTCTAAAGAAGACATACAGATGGGCAATAGGCATGAAAAGATACTCAACATCACAAATCAACAGGGAAATGCAAATCAACACCATAGTGAGACATCATCTCATACCTGTTAGAACAGCTATTATCGACAACATAAGAAATAGCAAGGGTTGGCAAGGATGTGGAGAAAAGAGAACCCTTGTGCACTATTGATGGGGAAGTGAATTGGTACAAACACTATGAAAAATAATATGGAGTTTCCTCAAAAAAGTAAAACTAGAACTACCATCTGATCCAGCAATTCCACTTCTGGGTATTTATTTGAAGAAAATGAAAACACTAATATTGATCATTGCTGCCAATTATCATTACATGAGATGGGTAGGTCATTACAACTTTATAAAGTCTAATTAGCAGTCCAATAAATACATAAAACCCATTTTGAAACAGATAAGCAACTATTTGATGGGGAATTTGGTTTCCAACTCCCAAAATACCATGTAAGAGTCCACTGTGTGGCAGCTGCAAAAATTTCAGTATGCCATCTTCACTTGGTGCATACATATGCAAATATATTTGAAAGCATATCATATATGACCTTTTACCATAAGACCCATAATGTATATTCAAGTTATACTCACATCTCTTCTCTTCTGCCACAACCAACACATAGTAATTTAATGAGAAGAATGGCTTTTGTGGTCCTCAGTTTCTACATAACCTTCCCTGCTTCCCTGCTTTTGTATGTGCTTTTTCCTGTGCTCATCTCTACCAGGTGGATGGTGAATGGAGAGTTGGAGGGATAACTGCTAATCATCCTTCAAGGCCTACTCCAAATCCCACCTCTCCTGTAAAGACCTCCCTACTTTTAATTCCATGCTCTGATACTTAACAGCTTTCATCTTGTGTTTGAGAAACATTTTATACATGGTATTTACATAACCCTTCACATTTGTGGCAGCCATCTGTTTCCATATTTCTTGTCTTAATAGATTGTAGGCTCCATGGGTAAAATTCATATCTTTTTCATTCATTTCCTACTATAGCCCCTTCTAGATGTTTAGTAATGGGGAATTAAAGGTTGATTTTTATAATAATATCTCAATATTCATTCCCCTTGCTCATAATTAATGCCCTCTACTTATGTTCAGTGTATCAAGGGAAACACTGGTGACTTGATTTTAATGTGTTCACTTCTCATCTTAGGCAAAATGGTTAGCAAAAATGGGAAGGAGTGTTTGGACATAGATTACAGTTTAGTGAATTAAGAGCCTAGCTTATCCAAGCAGTATAATAGATTCTATCTTGGTGATCTCAAAATTTTATTTTCACTTCAAACTAATAAGAAATCTATCTTACATAATATCACATATATACATACAGAAATAAAATTAGAGAAAATACTCAACCTTATTTTCTGAACATGCTACCTAAATATTTTATTTGAAAACCTTTCTATTCTCTTCTACTTTATTTTCAAAATGCCTATGGACCCCAATTTTAAAATACTGGAACCTACCTGGGTAGAGGGCATTTCTATTTCTTCTCCAAATGGGTTTGAGCAACCACCAACTGCAGGGTTTGGTCGGTGACTCTATCACAAGGGATCTTACTTCGGAGTATGATGCAAGTGAGATCATCAGAAAAATTATAGTCCACATCCCATAGGGCTCTGAAGGCAGGCTGGAGATCAATTAATGTTATTTCTGTTTTCTAACTTTGCTATGACATTAATGCCCTAACATCCCCTAATTCCTGAACATTACTTATTTGTTGTTTTAATTGTTTCTCATGTGGTTGCTAAGTGACCAGATATAAATTTACCTCTTAAAGAAAAATAAGAATTACCTTGTGAACTTTCTTACAACATATCTCTCAAACAAGTGAATCTCTAACTCTCCCTAGAACCTATTTCTGAACAATATTTTTTTAAAGATTTTATTGGGGAATTGGGGGAGGGGAACAGCGTTGGGGAATTGGGGGTGGGGAACAGACAAGTTGCTGTTCAGTCTAGTTGTGGAGGACATCGCTTCACTGGCCCATGTTGGTATTATCATTGCGCTCTTCCCGGGAGAGGCAGTCGCTTGCTGGCCATTGGACTGCTGCTCACGGCAGCTCATGGTAGTTAAGGCAGCCCACTGCAGCCCCGTTGCAGCCTACACCATTGCCGGCGACTCACAGAAGCCCAGCTCCAGGTCCAGCTGTTGTTCACTATCTTAGCTGTAGAGGGCGCAGCGTCACTGGCCCATTTGGAACCAAACTGACAACCCTGCTGCTCAGAGCTCCCGCAAGCCAATCTTAACTAACTGAGCCACTCGGCTGGCCCCTATTTCTGAACATTTTAAGACATAATCCTCTCTTTGGCTTATTCTTTGAAAGGCTTTTGAAGTATTTTTCCTCTTCTAGGTTGTCCTTATCTGTTATTACTTAATTTCCTTGGTGACTTGGTCTAAAGAGCGCTCTTCTAGATGGATTTCTTAGCCAATCTGTGGTCCTAGCAAGAATGTGGAGGAAGAACGTGGTTTTAATACTTACCAGGGAACAATGATCTGCTATGGACTGAATCACATCCCTCCAAATTCTTATGTTGAGTTCATCACCAGTAATATGACGGTATTTGGAGATGGGGCCTTTGGGACATAATATTTTAAGGAGGTCATGAGGTTCGAGCTCTCATGATGGAATTCTTGTCCTTATAAGAAGATGTACTAAAGAACTCTTTCTCTCTCTCTCCCCCCCCCCCCAACTATACACACACTAACAAAGGAGAGGTCATGGGAGCGCACAGTGGGATAGTGGCAATATGCAAGCCAGAAAGAGAGCTCCAGCAGGAACCAAAGCGGTCAGAATCTTGGATCTTCCAGCCTTGAGGACTGTGAGAAATAAACTTCTGTGTTTAAGCCATCCAGTTAATGGAATTTTGTTATGGCAGCTGAAGCTAAAATGGGCAGCATATCTGAGGAAACAAAATAATCCTGTATACGGCAAAACGGGAAAAAGAGAAAAGCAAAGAAATTATGAAATTATTTTCCTTTTCCAATATAGTGTATTTCCTGTTGTCTTCTCAGTAATTTAGGAAGGCCAGCATTTACTCATAACTGAGGACGCACGAGATACCCTAGATATACCTTCTAGAAGTTTCAAATGCACAAGGGATGAAAAGCACAACTGAACTATACACAGTGAGCTTAAAAGTTATATATGAGAGGGCCAGGAAGGCATTTGGTGCAAACCCTGGGATCCGAAGCAAGTAGAAAATGACTTCTTCCAGGGACTCTGGATTTGATGGGGCATAAGCAAATTATTGTGAATATGGTTTATGGGGAAATAGGGATGGGCTGGTCTGTTTGGTATATTGACTTTGAATATAAAACTTGCCACATAGTTTTCTATGAAATAAATTTCCAACTATAACTAAGCTTCAATATATTGGGACGGGGACTGTCAGTGTCTTACATTGTGCATGATGCATTAACACATCTGGAAGAAATTGTTAGAGATCACAGCTTGACATGATCACAGTGTGTCAATGCTAATCAGAAAATATGTATAAGCATGACCTGTGTTCAAAATATTAAAAAATTATTCTATGAATATTCAGTGCTTGATTTTTTTGTAAACTAGCAAATATAATACATATGACAAATGCCTTATTATTGCTTATGTCTTGTTATAAAATGTCATGGCTTGGTACCTGGCACTGAGGTATTGGAACAATATCTAAGAAAAATCTTCTATATACATTCATGCTTATAAATAAATTAGACTGAATCCAAATGACATTGAAGTCTAACAAACCACAATTTGTTAGACTTGTGTTTCTATAATGTTATTTCAACATTAGTTTTATACATGTTACCAAAGGCTCTTTTCGGTAACATTTCATCTTCCCATGTCTTAATCTATTTTTAATTTTTTTATGTTTATATATATATATATATATATATATTTTTTTTTTTCCCTTTATTTATTTGTTTATTTGTTATTGTTAGTTTCAGGTGTACAAAACAATGCAATAGTTATCCTTTTCACCCTTCACACAGAAACAACCCCTCTCCCCCATCTACTGCCCTCCCACCCCCGATATCATACTTATCTATTACAATTCCATTGACTCCATTCCCACACTCTACTCCACGTCCCATGAATATATGTATATATAATTATAGTTGACATACAATATTATTCAACATCAGCTTCAGATATACAGTGCGGTGGTCAGTCCTCTACACCAACTATGAAGTGGTGTCCCTAACAAGACGTGAGTCCATCTGGCCCCCTAAAAAATATTTACAACATTATTGATTATATTTGCCAGACTGTCTTTTCTACCACTGAGACCATATTGTAGTTACCAATTTGTATTGTCTCGTCTCTTCCCCTTCTCCTTCACCCCCACCCCCTCCTAACTAGCAACCTCAGTTTTTACTCTGTGTCTCTGAATCTTTACATAAAACAATTCAGCACAGTTGATCAAAGTTTAGGGGTGGGGGAGTATTTGACTAGGAGACACCCAGGAAAATTTTAGGGTGCAAACATGATTCTGCATCTTACTGAGGTGGTGTCTCCTTGACCTCATGTATTTGTCATAAATTCATAGCATTGTATTTGTATTTCATGAAGATTCAATTTTATATGTAAACTAGTAAAAAATGAACTAGATTGTTGGGAAATGCCAGGAAGTGCTGACATATGATATCTTTAATGTCTTTAACTGTATTATATATCCCATTATTTTACCAAAGGGGAAACTAAAACTAACAGCTAAAATGGAAAATAATGAATTTCCAAAAGTAATTCAGGTTATGGTTCCATCAGGAGTCAAGTTTATACCTCCTGACATCCATGTTTGTTCATTTATCTTCATTCTCCCACAAAACAAGGGATCCAAAATTTTGTGGCTAAAGGTGAACTAAGCCTGACTAGATATACTAAAGAATTCTTCAGTCTTTCATTTTTTCAAAGTATTGTTTTTTTGTTTTGTTTTGTTTTGTTTTTAAAGATTTTTATTGGGGAATTGGGGGGGGGATGGGAACAATGCTGGGGAATTGGGGGAAGGGGAACAGACAAGTTGCTGTCGTTTTGTTCTTCAGTCTAGTTGTGGAAGATGTAGCTTCACTGGCCCAAGTTGGCACCATCATTGCGCTCTTCCCGGGCGAGGCAGATCAGTCACCGGCTTCTGGACGGCCGCTCACTGCGGCTGCTGGCCACTTACGCTGGCTGCTGGCTACACACGGTAGCCCATGGCAACCCACTGCCACAGGGGCTGCAGCCCACGCCGTCGCCGGCGACTCATGGCAGCCCAGCTCCAGGTCGAGTTGTTGTTCAGCATCTTAGCTGCAGAGGGCAGTGTCACTGGCCCTCATATGTGGGATCCGAACCGGGACCCTCTGGCATCCCAAGCCAGTTCTTAACCATTGCGCCACTCGGCCGGCCCTAAAGTATTGTTTTAAAAGTTCTAAACCATTTTGTGATAGGAAGTACTGCGGAAGTGCTCAAGTAAGACTCAGCAGGCTGAAAAAGGTTGCTGAATATCAAACAATTTTAATTTTTCAAAATACATTTATTATAAAAAAAGCGTTATTTTCTGGAAAATTATACACATAATATAGTGTATAGAAATGATATTATCTTGAGTTGGGTTTCCCAAAAAGGAGACACTTAGTCATGACTTGTATGAATATAACTTATTAGGCATTGTCCCAAGAATATTTGTTGGGCTGAGTGGGAAATGGGGCTTGGAAAGGAAGTCAGCCAAACAAGGATATAGCATCAACGCGCCATGATAGGACTCTGGTTCGAGTCCATGGGAGAGTTTTGGGGACACGTAGGTCAAGCTTTGGAATTGCCCAAGGAGCAGACAACGGCGTTCAGTATTTATACCCCTGTGCATATATCAGTCTTTGGCTAAGAGCTGTCCCTTGTGGAATATAAATTCCCAGCAACTTCTGGCACACGTGGCATGCAGAAACAGATTCAGGAAGCGGAGGCAGTTCTCCAACACGAATAGAGGCACTGCCTCTGGAGAACAAAAACACACCAGGGGCTGTAGACAAATATGGTAAAGAGCTTGGTCTTATCAAAGTTTGGGGTGGGGGCTAGGGGGATAAGCAGAATCAAGATAACTTGGGAACTTGTTGGAAATACAAATTCTTTGGCTCCACACTAGACCTACTGATTCAGAAACTCTGGTGGTGGTGGTGGTGGTGTGTGTGTGTATGTGTGTGTGTGTGGGGGAATGACCGCGTCATATTTATTCACAACCTTTCATTTGATACTAATGCATACTCAAGTTTGAGAACAAACCATGGATGGTTTGTGGAAGCATTGATATAGATACTATTTCAAATATTGTCTAACTTGTGAACTGATTTTAAGGCAAAATATTGATGTTTAAATCCTAAGTAACAACTGCCTTAAATTAGTTACATCTTTTAAATGGAAGTTCCCTTTATGTACCAATCGCCTTGATGGCATAGGTATATAAGTTTGGAAACAGAAGGTTGAGGGAGCTTGGTCACCCTGCATGAATTTGAAAGACTTTTGAGCTGCCTGGTTCAATCTAGAATGGTTATATTAACGTTAGGAAAAAAATAGACGTTAGAACAAAAAACCCTGCCAGAAACAAAGAGGGACATCGAATAATGATAACAGAGGGAAGACAATCAGTAAATTTATCAATTATAAATTCATGTCCAACTAAAAAGGCAACCTACAATATGTGAAATAAAAATGACAGATAAGTAAAGCAAAAATGTAATTCAATTGAGTATTTAATAACACTTTTAATAGTTGATAGGACAAATAAAGAGAAACCCAGCAAATGCATAGAGGCCTTGAGCAATGCTATCCACCAATTTGACCTGAGTAAAATCTACAACAATAGTTTAGGAGACAATCGTTTAGGGCAGGCTTTCTCAACCTTGGCATTGTTACAATTTTAGGTGGGATACTTCTTTTGTGTGAGGGACTTTCCTGTGCATTGTAGATTATATAGCTGTATCCCTGGCCTCCACCCTATAGATAGCAATAGTATTCCTTTATACTACCTTGTCATAGTGAAAATAAATATTTCCAAACATTGCCAAGATGTCCCCTGGGGGAAATCCCTCCCAGTTGACTCCACCTATTTACCGTGGTCTCTTGGCATTTAATTTGCAATATATTATTAAAGCATTCATAATTCTAAACTGGGTGTTCAGGGTGTCTTCACTTTTGTCTATTCTTGGGCAGTAACTAGTTATGTAATTATAACTATCAGATGAGATAATGGGTTTTTAAATATAGTGTTTCATTTGAGAAATAACCCAATGTAAATTCTCACAGTACTCTCTATACATTAATTGTAATTCTAAGTCAAACTTGCTAACAAAGAATTCAATGATTTCATTGTATAGTGAACAAACCTTTGTTTGCAAGAAATGTAATTTTCTGTATGTTTGATAATCAGTATACTTTTCATTTCAAGGCTCCATTCCGAGGGAAAAACTGAATCCCAGCCCACCTAAGTTTCTTGCTCTAGTCGCTGGGATTGTGCATAGCTTCTAGTATCTTGCATAGTTACAAGGGTTTCATCTGTAATACCTGGTCCTCATATGCCTTCAATCCTTGTGAAACCCACTGAAACATTCATGTCATCTGACAGTCTGTCACTGGTATTCCAGTGACTCTGCTTTTCCCTACGTTAAAGTTTGAATAGTTCCTTTTCTATTAGCAGCACTCCTTGCTGGCATTCATTTACTGCTTTTGCACTTACCAGGACATGAGAGTGTCTGCGTGGATGCCACCGACATCTCATTCAGTGCCACTCTGAAGTGCATGTAACCATTGAGCTGTATCCATGCCATAGCAGTGCAAGAGAGAACAAAGTAAGCTCATTTCTAGACACATCTGCAGTGAATAAAACTTTATTGACCACCAATTAAGATCAAGACGCTCTACTAGTTTTATTAATAGAGAAAAAAAGTGGATCATGAGAGAAAGGCCACTTTCGTTTAATCAAATCATTTTTAAAGTTTGGGGACCCCAAAAGCCTGGTTTCTATTGATGATGACTTTCTTCAGGGCTTCTTTAACATCCTTATTCCTGAGGCTGTAGATCAATGGGTTCAACATGGGAATGATCACCGTGTAGAAGACAGAGGCCATCTTGTCTGTGTCAAGGGAATGGTTTGAGCTTGGCTGTAAGTACATAAAGATCAGGGTCCCGTAAAATATGGTGACCGCCAGCATGTGGGAGCTACACGTGGAGAAGGCTTTGCGTCTTCCTTCAGCTGAGCGCATCCTCAGGATGGCAGAAATAATAAACATGTACGAGACAAAGACAAACAAAACAGAGGAAATGAATGTGATACCAGCGCAGGCAAAGATCCATAGCTGTTTGGAGTGAGTGTCTGAGCAAGTTAGCCTGAGGAGAGGCATGTCATCACAATAGAAATGATTGATGACATTAGAGTGGCAATAGGAGAGGCGGAAGGTGAGGATGGTATGAAACAGTGCAAGTAGGAAGCTATAGCTATAGGGGACAGCCACAAGCTGAATGCAGATTGCTGGGGACATCAAGACCATATAGAGGAGAGGGTTACAAATGGCCACGTATCGGTCATAGGCCATGGAAGCCAGAAGTAAGCATTCAGCTGTCATGGAGGCCAGAAAACAGCCTAATTGAGCCGCGCATGCGTTGAAGGAGATAACGTTTTGTTTGTACAAGAAATTCCCAAGCATTTTGGGTGTGATGACAGAAGCATAACAAAAATCGACAAGAGCTAGGTTGCTAAGGAAGAAGTACATTGGCGTGTTGAGTCTTGCATCTGTCCTGATGACGAGGATCAAACCCAGGTTGCCGACTACTGTGAAGAGGTA
Organism: Hipposideros armiger; assembly: GCF_001890085.2. Taxonomy (NCBI): domain Eukaryota; kingdom Metazoa; phylum Chordata; class Mammalia; order Chiroptera; family Hipposideridae; genus Hipposideros; species Hipposideros armiger. The sequence goes on from NW_017731932.1 coordinate 1,285,541, forward strand.
AATAGATAAGAAAATCACAAAGAGGGGCATCTTCAGCTCCTGGCGATCTGTGAGGCCCAGGAGAATAAATTCTGTCACCTGGGTGCAGTTGATCTGAGCCATATCTCTTCAAGGCATCTGCAGTAGGAAGTAGAGAAAAGGGTGAAGTTCAAGTTGCCATTTCTATAAGTGGCATTTTTAAAATTTTAATATCTTGTAAAGAGGTTTTGTTGCTAGTAGAGACTGTTAGCCTACAGAGATTCTAGGAATAGGATGGAGAGAAGGAGATACATGTGGGCCAGGCATATTTCTCCTCTCCCTAATCCACTGGGTGTACAAAGATGGGAGATGTGGAACCCATCCCGTTGCATTGGTTCCTGTTCAAAGGCCTGATTCATTAAGCTATTTAAAACTATAACCTGCCTCGTTAAAACTATAACCTGCCTTGTTAAAATGAAAAAAATGTTGACATTAATAACATAAAAGAAAACATCTTCTGCAGGGGTGTCACTTTGATAGATCTGTCATTGTTTCTGTGCAGACATACCTCCATATTGTCCCCATGCTCGCAGAAGCATAGTTTGGTATTTTTTATTTTACTTCAATAATTTATCACATGAAGGTCACTACAGTTTACAAAATAAATCTTCATAATTATGTTAATATTGAAAATGGGTAAGTATAGAGGGTACAATGAAGCATTTATATGCATCATTTTATCTCACTATTAATCCCCATTATTTATCTCACATAAAATCCCCATTATTATGTCACTTTACAAGTAAGGAAGAGAACATTGAGACAGAAACACCCAAAGCAAAATCAGATGGCTGATGTGAGTGTAGTTAGTTGGGTTTCAAATGCATGTGTTTCTGACTCAGGAGTTCACACTTCCTCATTACACTGTCAATATAGTATATCTTATTTTTTCTGCTGTTAGGGCTTATATTATTTTTAGATTTTGTTGGCTACAATATTGCTCCAACATCTTTATCTATGAAGCATGAACTTATATGATCAAAGAGAATAAATTCTCACTAATTTTATAATACATTATAATTTACAATAAAATTGATATTTTACTTTCAAGAAATGTGGAAATTTATGTCTCTTAAAAGTCAATTCATAAATTCTTTCAACTTTTTTACTTTTTATTAAAGAAACACAGATTTCAATATTTTGATTGTTAATTTTGTTTTACTTTAAATTTAAAATATTTCTATTTAATTTTCTTATTGATTTTGACTGATTTTCATAATTCAATTATTGAATATCAAAATAAAATTTATTTTAGGAAAGTAAAAATTATAGAACTAGTTCTTACTATTATGTCAAATGTCATACTTCTTGCTCCTTTTCCTTCTCTCTTTCTTACCTTTGTACTTGAAAAATGAAAACAAAGATTTCTTGGATAAGCTCATACAAATTGCTTAATTCACTCTGGAAATTTCAATAGAAATAAATATACAGATAAAATAAAGCCTGTGTTTCTTCAAATTTACTAATTGCTCTTTTGTACTTACAAGTATTATTCAAATTATCAAAAATTCATTTTAGTTATTTTTTGTTTGTTTCAATCAGTCTGTTTATTGAGAAACACTACATAGTAAGCAATAACTTTCAAGTAATACTTATTCACCTTAATTTTATCTAAAATAAATTGCATGTTCCCTACTGATACTTTATTAAAGTTGGAGTTTTTTAAAATTTTATTATTACTATTATTAGTTTCAGGTGTACAAAACAATGCAATAGTTATCCTTTTCACCCCTCACAAAGTGACAACCCCCTTCCCCCCATCCACTGCCACCCCCAATATCATACATATCTATTACAATTCAATGGACTCCATTTCCACACTATACTCCACATACCATGACTATATATGTATTAAATTATAGTTGACATATAATATTATTCAACGGCAGCTTCAGATGTACAGTGCAGTGGTCAGGCCTCTACACCATCTATGAAGTGGTCTCCCTTACAAGACATGAGTCCATCTGGCCCCCTAAGAAATATTTACAAAGTTATTGATTATATTCCCCAGGCTGTCTTTTCTATCCCTGAGGCCATGTTGTAGTTACCAATTTATGCTGTCTCGTCCCTTCCCCTTCTCCCTCATCCCCACCCCCTCCCAACTAACAACCATCAGTTTTTCCTCTGTGTCTCTGAGACTATTTCTGTTTACAGTACTCATTTATTCGGTTCTTTAGATTCCACATATAAGTGAGATCATATGGTGTTTGTCGTTCCCTGACTGAAAAGATAGAGTTTTAATGTCTAACTATTGTAGCATGGAAACTTAGGGAAAAAAAGACCTAGTAATCCATTAATTCCAAATATCTAATTTGCATATGAAAAATAAAAGTTAATTTTGAGCAAAAAAAATATAGGAAAAGGGAGATGAAATACATTTTTTGTTTATTGGACCATTCAGACCAAGGCCCTTTTCTAGGTTATTAGCTTTCAAACTCACACTTTTGACCACAAACCACAGAACTAAATATGTGTTACATGATGGTGTGGAGCTAATAAATAGATCCAGAATGTACTTTCATTACCTGGCATGCTCTTATTTTGAATGTTCTTTTGCATTCTACTATAATCTGTTGTATATTATTTAATCCAAGTAATACTGGTCAAGATTCTAATAATTGAATTTATGATCTACTAGTATTTACAAGTCTAATTTCAATAACTGTACTTTAGTCCACCACTCACTATCCCCATTTTCACCAACACAAGTAGATAAGCAACTGACCTATAAACATCTCCAAGGGACGCTTCCCACTTTGATCAGTAACCAAGACCATGCAGTTCTATCCTTAATATTTGTCTTGAGTATGTCTAACTGTTACTTTTTTTAAAATTATTTTTTATTGTGAAATACACATTTTTTAGAATTAGTTTCAGCTGTACAACACAGTGCAATAGTTATACTTTGTACCCCTCGAGGTGACAACTCCCCACCCCAATCCGCCGCCCCACTTCCCCCCCAATATCATACATATCTATTACAATTCCCTTGACTCCACTCCTACACTATACTCTATGTCCCATGACTATATATATCTTCAATTATAGTTGACATACAATATTATACAACATCAGCTTCAGGTGTACAGTGCAGTGTAACTGTTACTTCTTTAAAGAGCCTATTTCATTCATTCATTCCCTCATTCAATAACACACCTTGAGAGCTATTAATTTCCAGATACTATAATACCTATAGTCTGAAGATAGAACTGAGAAAGAACAGGCAATCGACCAGATTGAGAAGAAAAAAGCTTTCTCCAAATTTCCTTTATTTTCCTGGCCTCTTTCCTCTCAATTTTTTTCTCTTCTTCCAAAACACAAAACTCTGATGCTTGTACATACTTACTTTGTATTAAAAAGAGAGTGTGAATTATATTTGAAAGTACATGTGATTTTTCATAATCTTGTCCCTGAATATTTTTATAATTATATAATACCATTCAACTATCCTCACTAAAATAGACATCCATTGGTCCAGTTAATATCATTGGTCTCCATTTGTCAATAACAACATGCCCTTCCATGCTTTTCTACTTTTGTCTTTGTCTTTCCTAGAGCCATTCTCTATAAGACAAATGGATAGTTGAAAGGAAAACGCTATTTTTCCTTTAAAGCCTGTTGAAACATTACCTCTTCTTTGAAGAGCTACTTTTCATGTTAACATATTTCATATTTGTGTTCTAGAATCACTTTAAACATGCCACATTTGTATTTTCTTTTACATTTGTAACAACAATTAGTCTCCATGCCTCTTCCCCTGGTAAATATTAGAAAATTTGTGGTTGAGAGCCATGCTTTTTGTTTTTTCATCTCCTAATGCAGTCCCTTCTAAATGTTAGATAATGTGGAATGAAAGGTTAATTTTAGATCAATTAATTTAAGATTAATATTATAATTATTATATTTGAATGTTTATTTTCCTTATTCTTAAATGATATTCTTTGCTTTGAAAAATATTTCTATAGAGACATAATGGTGACCTTTGTCTAGTGCAGTCTCCACTAATCCTAACTAAAATCTCTAGGACTGTAAATGTAGGTGAAAGCATAGTTTTGACATAGGTTATAATCTGGTCAATCGTGGGCCCGCTTTTTACAAACCTCCTCATAGGTTCTAAACTGGAATTCTATTTTCTTTAATCGCGTGTGTGTGTCTGTGTGTGTGTGTGTATAATTTTGCAATTTTGTGTGCATTTAAAAATCTTGATTGACTGTGTATTATGTAATTAAACGTGGTTCTGGGTTTTGATGTGACAACAAATCAAGGTCAGAGTTAAGTCATCAAGAAGCCTAGAGTGTAAAGAGAGGAAGAGAGCAATCAAGCAGATTCAGAATAGTAAATTATAATAATCTGATGGAATTAGGTGCTGAATACAAAGGGAACATATGAGAGGATACTATGTAACTTGAAGACTTTAGGGAGGGGAAGGTTATGGGAAGATTTTCCTGAGTAAGCATTATCAAAACCAACATGGAAAGATTGAAGGGAAAAAAATTTCAAGCTGAGAACATGCAGTTATGTACGTGTATAATTTCTATGAATCCTAAGGATGTGACTACGTGGTGCTCATTCAACCTCCCCTTTTAGACCTGGTTCTGACTTTAATTAACTACATGAGCTTGGGAAAATCACTTGAGCATATTGAAACTCAATTTATTCATCTGTACATAAAAAGTGATTAGACTAGGTTGTGTCTTCACTCCCTTCCTGTTCTCCAGTTGTTCTTGTCCACTTCAAACTTAGATAACCTGGATACTTTCATCAAAACTAACATAAAACCAGAGAAAACACTGTGTATCTTTATTTTACAAAGTGTATTTCAAATTTTTTTTCTCGTCTACTGTATTACACTCTAGTATTAAAAATTTTTATCTTGAGCTACTATAGCAACATGATTACACATCGCGCAGTCAAAGCCATCATTTTAAAATATACTCTCTAACCTACCTGGGTAGAGGGTGTTCTTATTGCTCCTCATAATGGGTCTGAATAACAGATGACTGCATGGTTTTGTCATAGTCTCTGTCCCAAAGGATCTTACCTCAAAGCATGATGCAAGTAAGGTTATCAGCAAAATGGCAGTGCATGCTCAGCTGGGCTGCCAAGGCAGGCTGAGGATTCACAGATGTGAGTCCCAGTTTATGAAGAGCTGCACTTCTACAGCTCTGTCATTAGTTTAATATTATTGCTCTGAGGTCTTCCTAACACTTAAAATATTATGGTTATTTTTTAAAATTATTTTTGTTGTTGTAGATTATTAGCGTCAGTCTTTGAATTTGGCTTTTAAAGGCAGGTAGGAGTTATCTTTAAAAAAATTGTTACAAATAGCACTCTGTGAAATGTGTATCCAATTCCTCTAAGGACCTCCCACTGAATACTTGTATGCCAAGATGTTTGTTAAAATTTCTGGGCATTAGCTGGCATCCTAATCACTCTGAACTAGGTGATGGGTAAGAAATAGGTTGTCAAATTAGTGTGCAGGGAAAGAAGGGTGGGTTTGTGCTTTTATATACTGATTATGACTTTAAAATTTGTCCTTGGGCCGGCCGAGTGGCGCGATGGTTAAGAACTCGCTTGGGATGCCAGAGGGCCCCAGTTCGGATCCCACATATGAGGGCCAGTGACACTGCCCTCTACAGCTAAGATGCTGAACAACGGCTCAACCTGGAGCTGGGCTGCTGTGAGTCGCTGGCGACGGCGTGGGCTGCAGTCCCTGTGG
>NW_017731932.1:1291362-1319367 GCF_001890085.2 Hipposideros armiger
CTGATCTGCCTCACCCGGGAAGAGCGCAATGATGGTGCCAACTTGGGCCAGTGAAGCAATGTCCTCCACAACTAGACTGAAGAACAAAAAAACGACAGCAACTTGTCTGTCCCCCTTCCCCCAACTCCCCAGCAATGTTCCCATCCCCCCAATTCACCAATAAAAATCTTTAAAAAAAAAAATTTGTCCTTAGTTTTCAATTAAATAAATCTTTAATTACAACACTGGGCTATAATCTAAGGAAGAGGGAGATAGAATCTTACATTCTTTTTCATGGTTTATGAAGAGGACACTTCGATTAAAAAGAAAATATAGCAAATGCTTAGAAATCACAACCTGGTTCCATTGTATCAATAATGATCAAGGTAGGAATTATATATGTTCAAACTCTATGTTCTAAATATTAAATCACTCTTCTAGGAATATAGACTTCTCAGGAGATCTTTAAGAAAATTACAAACTTCTTGTCCTTTCTGCTGAGAGAGTACCATTGGGACTTTGCTACTTATCTTAAATTCTCTCCTGAGGTGTCATGAAGTAATTTGTGAGAAAAAGTAATATAATATTTAGAGATTTTTTTTTCATGTTCAGGAAATGATTATGACAACAATAGAAAAATAAAATCCTGGGAACCCCAAATCTGTCAGTAAACTCAATTTCAATATAGATGATATGAAATTTTATGTAACACATCACTTCAGAATTCATTTTTTTTCCATAAAATAATTATTAAAGATGTGTTTACCATCTTTTTAGTTTTGCCTTTTACATATTATCTAAATAATGTGATCTTCTCAGACTGGTTTCTGTTACTTAACAATATTCATTTAAGATTCCTGAATGTCTTTGTACGGCCTTGATAGCTCACTGCCTTTTATTGCTGAATAGTAGTCTGTTGTGTGGATGAATCACAATTTGTTAAATATTCACATATTCAGTGTTTGTCCACTATGAATGGAGCTGCAATAAACTGAATTTTATTTTAGATAAATCAGATCAATTGGGTCAATATCTAGGAGTGTGATCGGGGCAGTCGTGCGGACTTAACAGCTGTGCTCCTAGGCCTGGGCGGATTTGATTCAAAGTGGAGCTTGAAAAAAACCTATCCCCAGGGATGTTTTCAAAACAGGTGATCTCAGTGGCTTTCCTTGGAAAGGTCAAAGTTGTAGATATTGTGACACACAATACTGGTTGGTGTAATTATCAGACTAACAGATCAGCTGCAGAATTAATAGGGAGATCAAGCACAAAAAAATAATCAGAAATGCACACCAAAACCACAGCATGGTGCCACCAAGCCTCTGCTAGAATGACTCTAGTCAAAATGATTGTCAGTACCAAGTGTTAGTGAAGCGGGTGCTCTCCTATTGCTGTGGAAATAAAAACTTTGGAAACAATTTTTATAGTTTTATAAGAAGTTTATCATAGACTCGCCCATCACCCCAGTCATTCTGCTCCTATGTATCAACCAAAGAGAAAAAAATACATACCTATAAACATGAGACTGTTACACAAATGCTTGTACCAGTATTATTCATATTAGGCAATAAATAGAACTATCCAGATGTCTATCAACTGGTAAATGGATAAGCAAATGGTGGTATATCCATACAGCCCAATACTATTCAGTAATGACAAGGAAAGCACTTCTAGTACATGCTACAACAGCATTAAACACAAAATATTTGCTAAGTAAAAGGAGCCAGACATAAAAGATTACATAATATATGATTCCATTTATATGAAAATTCCTAAAATGACAAGTATGTCAGACAGAGCATAGATCACTGGTTGTTGGAGCTATGGGTTGGAGTGAAAATGAAACAGAAATGGGTACAAAGGAATTTTCTGAGACAACGCAAATATTTGCAAATGGATCACAATTACATTTGCAAAACTCAATTGATTTACAAACATGACTATAAACGTATAACTTTAGAACTGGATCTGGGTAATGGTATGGTTGCATACCTATAACTTTACTAAAATAAAGAAATTACTAAATCAATTTACTTACAATCCATTTACCTACAGTAGGTGAATTTTATGGTGTATACATTATACTTCAATAAAGTTATTAAAAACACTATGAAGTAACAATACAGGGATTTTTTTTATATTATGGATGTGTCCCAATTTATCCAGCCTTTATAAAATCTGTAGCGTCATTAGTTACCATGCATATGCTTAAATATTTAAATTTATTTGAATGTTGTGTCATGAAGATATGAACTAAACATGATTTGATGATATGCAATTTTGTATAGTGGGGAGCATGGGCTTTTCATTCAAATTTCTGGTTTGAATCCCAGCTCTGTCATTTATTAGCTGGAAGCATTTGGCAATTTATTTACTCTTCTCAAAGGTTCAGTTGCCTTATCTGAAATTTGACTTAAAATAAAAATGGTAATTTGAATTGGGTTAAAAAAAATGGATTATCTGACCTATAAATTGCTTAGTACACTGCCAGAAATAGTGTACCTCATAAAAATTAAAACAGCTACAAATTAAATCTTTTCCATTTTTATTGCTTATTTTAATTAAGTATTTTCATATACATTAGTTCACAAGTCAGATATGAATTCTTTGTCTCAAAACTGTGGTCATAATAGATGATAGAAAAATTTTAATTCTTAGCTTTCCTTATTATCTTCCTGTCTTAGGAATTGTGATGACATTTGACCCTAGTCTAGAAATTGTTTCAACTTTGCTTTTTTAAGGATCATAATCGTATTCTTGTTGTTTGCTCAAGGTCTGTGTGGTTGGTCTCTATCAACATAAGTAGGTCACAATAAACAGTGTCAGTTCCTATTGAACATAGGAAGTTACTAGGCTTTAGGGTAGTTTTTTAAGTCTGATACGTTGGTTTCTGATTTCTTTTACTTCCCTCTATATTGAATATGTTCAAGTAACAGTTCAGAAATACCACAAAGTCTTCTTGTATCGTATTGCTTGTCACTGTAATATGATGCTTTTGCATTATCTTTCTAATTATATGTGGTCTTAAAGAGATGTTTAGGCTATGCATACATAGAATGTGTCTTATGTAAGCTATGATGCATACGGCAGAAGGCACATTGTACCATAACATCTCCATGCTTTCCACCTCTTTTCTTCACTTCATTCTCTTTTGGTCTTCCATCTCACCCCATTCATATTGGCACCTGGCCTTTTTATCCTTGATGCTATTTTTTGCCTCTCACATCATACTGTCTGGCATAAAACAATATCACTTTAGATTATCAGTGTAAGGAGATACTCTCATTCCCTTTAATAAGTAGTAATTTTTGCAAGATTACCCTTTTCCATGTATAATCATAATAGTGGTGTCTGCACATTTATGGATATAGAAAATCCACAGTGCATCATCTAATTATTTTAGGCATTGTCTTTTTTATTTTATGTGACATCTTTTTAAAAGTGAGCAATAAATGGGAGTGATTGCTGAAACCCAAGTACCCTGACCCACAGGAGAGGGGAGGTATAATACAGACAAGATAGGGAGAGTACTCAATGGTTCTATGCTGAAACTTTTGAAGATTAAGAAAGATATTCAGAAACTTTCTTCTAAATAAAGTTGTACTCACAACATTGTTAGTTTGTACAACATAAAATTAAAAAAAATACACTTAACACACTTTAACATTAAACACTGAGTGTTTTAACATTCTCTCTCTACTTAAGGGTCCAAATGAAATAAAATATTTTCTGGGGTATCTTCACGTATCAGGTACATGGCTAGTCTAGAGGTCCAAACACTTTTAATAAATTAATTTAAAGGAAGTATTTTTCTTTTTCATTAAATGCCCAGCATGGTTACATGAAGTATATAAATAGTACTCTGTTAATTTATTATCGCATTAGTTAATCCAATTCTGACTTGATAAATCTGAGATATAGTCTGATCATCTCTTTATATTCAAAGTTGTACAATAGATTTTGGGTCCACTGGCTGATCAAAAACTAAAAGAAAACAGAACAAAAAATTAATTAAAACAATTAAATGTTTCCTCTAATGTAAGAAATTTTACAAACATAGTTCATTGAATGTGTAATAATATCACAATGTAGTACCCTTAGTACACACACTAAAGACTGATACTTAGAGAGAAAGAAAAACTTCTATAGAATCCGCTAAGTTTATCAAATAGTTCTCAGAATGAGAGCATATTAAATGATATGCTTATTCAATTAAAAGCATTTTAAAGACACTTTGTGTCTTTCATTTTAAAAAGTTGTATAAATTATATCAATTGGAATAAAAAACAATTTCAATCACGTATTGGTTAGCATTCAGAATATAAATTCATCAGTAGTGTATTTTTTTATTCACATGATATTAAGAAGAGTTAGGGAGTTTTATTTTAAATATACTTGTCAGTTTAATCTTGCAAACCAGGTTGTAAAAAGGTATTGTGCCATCTGCATTTACTGTTCTTCATTATGCAATGATCCATTATAGCCAAATATACTCAGGAAGCGAAAAAGGATCAAAGAATAGAAAGATCAATTTACTTCTCTTGTCCTTATTTTGTTGCTCAGTTTTAACTTAATTAACAGCTGTTAACGTATTTTTTTCCTGGTTCCTGGAAATATTTCTTTCAAACTAGCTACTGGCGTAGTCCTTAACAAAGTTAGTCTATAACACTCTGTTTCTACATTAACCTCGAAACTCCAAGGGCTTTAGTTTGTTGTTTTAATGTAATGCTTCCTAGCCTGTAGCCCCTTTTAATTCCCACTATTACTTGGAAAACTATGTCAGCCGCCTCACCTTTGCTATCTGAGTGCTAACTTTTGCCAACAGAGTGCTACACTTGCATTGGTTTAAGAGAATGGCATAAACTTGTCAGAAATCTCATTAAGGCAGCTTTCACATCCTTATTCCGCAGACTGTAGATCATGGGATTCAGCATGGGGATCACAAGTGTATAAAACACGGAAGCCATTTTATCCGTATCCAACGAATGGTTAGTTTGAGGCTGCACATACATGAATATCATTGTCCCGTAGAAAACTGTGACTGCCGTCATATGAGAAGCACACGTGGAAAAGGCTTTTTTCCTTCCTTCTGATGACCGTATCCTTAGAATGGACAGAACAATGTTGAAATATGATACTAGAACTATAATCATGGAACAAACCAAATTGGTAGCTGCAGATATAAAAACGAATGTTTCTGGGAAGTAAGTATCGGAGCAGGACAATGCTAACAAAGGGACAATGTCACAGAAAAAATGATTGACTACATTGGAAGAGCAATAATACACAGAGAATACAGAGGATGAGGCCACAATAGCTGTGGAAACGCTATAGAGGTAAGTGAGGGAGACCAGCAAAAGGCAGGCCCGCCGAGACATCACTGCCGTGTAGAGCAGGGGGTTGCAAACGGCTACATAGCGGTCATAGGCCATCACGGCTAACATGAAAACCTCAGCCACAATGAACACCAAGAATACTCCCAGTTGGGTAGCACATTCATAGTAAGAGGTGGTTTTCTTCTGTACTAAAAAATGGATCAGCATTTTAGGGGCAATGACAGTAGAATCGCCAAGATTGATGATAGCCAAATGTCGGAGGAAAAAATACATGGGGGTCTGCAGTCGGGGGTCAACACTGGTGAGAGTGATGATGCTCAAGTTCCCAGCCACGGTCAGCCCATAGATGACCAGGAAAATACAGAAGAGTGGAATCTGGAGGTCTGGACGGTCTGAGACACCTGTGAGAATAAACTCAGTGACCCGGGTGAAATTTCCAGGACTCATGGGAGAGTTTGAAAATTCATCTGTTTGGAATAGAAAAGGAGAGGTGGTTAGAAACTTAAAGGAATTATTTTCTAGGAGTGTCATTGAATGGCATATCAATCACACTTCAACTAATATCATAGTTGGCATTGGCATGTCTGTAGATCTTTGGGGGGGGGGTCCAGCTCAGGAGAGATGGAGTTAATAATACTTTATTTGATGTTTAGTGGGTAGTTTATATGGCTGAAATTTATCATTGAGTAATGCTATTTATTTTGCTGTTGGAATGGCTTCTAAGAATGCTCCTATCACCCAATATGCTAAGATGTGTCTGAAATTTTACTAATAAAAACATATTTATAGATTGTATAAAGTTTGTGACTGTTTACTATTGAAAAATTTTAAATCTTTTTCATTCTGAATATATATTCACATTTATGTATATATACATGTATAATTTTATTTCTTTTTTAAAGAGAAAAATCTTCAAATGGGTATGAATTTCAAGAGGCATAAGGTCTAGCTCCATTCCAGGTAAAAATATATGGTTTATATCAATATTTAGGCATTTTGAATGTTTAATTTGATATGCTTTCTTTCCTCTCATATGCTTATCTATATGCATTGATTTGTTCCACCATTTTGGTATGATAGGGTATATAAAGCATTTAAAATATTTACTTGAATATTTATTATGTCTTATATACTGTCAACCTAGTTCTTCATTTCTTTAATGGAGTATATGTAGAGCATAACACTGTGATATTGAAATATTTCACTGAGAGCTGTCGACCTCTTCATTTCATAAAACTTACATGAGAAGTCAGCAAAACAAAGTGGAACTGCTCTGATTGAAGAGAGTGAAGCGGTTTTAGCTTGATCCTTCCTCTCCCACTGGGTTTCTCATCAATGAACATATGGAAGTCTGTAAGCATGATTTTCAATTCAAGGAGTAACTGAAGTTCAAAACAGTCAACCAGTTAAAATACAAGACAGAATTACGCAATGTGATGCTCTGCTTTATGCTGCACAACTATCAGGAAGAAACTGCTGGGAGCCCACTGCAAGGTCCAAACCTACAGTTTGGAGCAACTGAGTCAGGGGCCACCCTGTAGGAATCAGCTAATTTGGGGTGTCCACTTCGCCAGTCTGATCCAAGGAATGGGGATGGGAAGGGCTGCGGGAGGCAGCAGTGGGCACTGGGGAGCCACTTCTTCCCGCCTTTCCTAGAAGTTGTCTGGTGTTTCTCCATTGACCCCACTCTGCTTTCAGGTCCTTTCCTCTTTCAAAAATCAGAACCAAGTGTTGAAGGAGCTTCTACCATGGGTTTTCAGGAGAATAGAAAATGCACTGGATTAAGCCAAGGAATTCATAATTCCAGTACCAACCCTACTACGTTGAAGTCTTCAATGCTTTGCTAAGAATTATTCTAGTGCTTACTGAGTTTATCTCCATTTTTAGTGTCTGTTATTATCTCCCTCTGAAGATATCTGGATTCTTACCCTTCCCACTTTTCCTCTTTGTTTTCTTAAACTTTAATTTTATTGTGGTAAGAATACCAACATGAGATCTGCCACATTGAAAGATTTTTAGGTGCACAATATTGTGTTGTTAATTACAGGGACAGTGTTGTACAGCAGATCTTCAGATCTTATTCATGCTGCATAACAAACTTTAGACCTCTGGATTAACAATTCCTTATAGGATCCAGTAATCCCACTTCTGGGAATTTATCAAACAAACAAACAAACAAAAATGGTATCAGGATCTTAAAGAGATATCGAAACCCTGCCCATTCCATTGTAAAAGGATATCTATGACTGATTTTGAATATCTTAATGGACATATTTTAAATACAATTAGAGCTAACCGTTAGGGCAGACAGATAAAAAGGTAAGCAAAACGATGACTGTTTATAATCTTTAGACATGGTGATATCAGTTAGGAATTATTTGGGGTTCAAGGCTTTCGCCATAATTCTGTAAATCTTAAAAATCATTCTATTGATTTGCCAGTCTACTCAATCAGTTTGTAAAGCCCATCTGAAAAACTGAACCCAGTAGTAAACAACCCAGTAGAAAAAACAAACAACTAAAAAATATAATAGTTCATGTATAGAAATTTATCCTTATTAGATATATAAATACATACATATATATCTTTATATTAAAATTATTTGTAGTTTATAAAATATTGCATAGATGATACATATATTAAACTATTCTTTTTCAAATAATGCATAGAAAATATTAATAAAAAGAATATCAAATATTGAACATGTACTAAAAATAATTTTTTAATGTGAAATGCAGACTAGGCATCCTGTATTTTATCTGGAAATTCTAACCTTAAGGGAGTCTAACAGATGAGATTGGTGTTGATTTTTTGAGATATCGCTAACTTCCTTTTCACCTGCAGTATCCAAATGCCACTCTCAACTCTCATAAATCTAATGGATCTATGACAGTCAACTCATAGGATTTAATGCCCTACAATTAAAGTTCTACTCCAGGGAACCCCAGCTAACAAAGGAGATAATGATTTATTGTGGTGCAGTACAAAGAATTAACTGTCAGTGACCATAAGAGTGTCCATCGTCAGAAGCCATGAATCATGGGAAATTACAAACACCCATGTGACAGTCAAAATCAACACTGTTCCTATCCACTCACCTTTAATGAAGAATTGGATTTTTCTTCTGAATTTAGCTCTTATTTTTTCTTTAAGTGGAGAGAATTTATACTTCTCCTCCCTCTTTGAGATGTTCCCTGGGGAAGAGGCATGTAATTCATTCAGGTGATGATGCCCAAATTATCTGAGAGATTTAAAAAAATTGCCTCATGGTAATTACCCAGGGCACCCTATATATTCCTTAGTGAGAAAATGTAAGGAACAATTCAGGAAAGGAAATGAAACAACATAAATGATCTAAACAGTTCATGGATACTGACTTGATGTACATGATAAAATCACTATGGAAACTTTTCTATCCCTGAGGCCATATTGTAGTTACCAGTTTATGTTGTCTCGTCCCTTCCCCTTCTCCTTCATCCCCACCCTCATCCCATTTAGCAATCATCAGATTTTCCTCTGTGTCTCTGAGACTATTTCTGTTTACATTACTCGTTTATTCAGTTCTTTAGATTCCACATATAAGTGAGATCATATGGTATTTGTCTTTCTCTGACTGACTTATTTCACTTAGTATAATGTTCTCTAGGTCCATCCATTTCGTTGCAAAAGGTACAATTTCCTTCTTCTTTTTAGCGGAGTATTACTCCATTGTATAAATGTGCCACAGTTTCTTAATCCAGTCATCTACCGATGGGCATTTAGGTTGTTTCCAAGTCTTGGTTATTGTAAATAGTGTTGCAATAAACATAGGGGTGCATATATTTTTTTGAATTAGCATCTTGGGTTTTTCTGGATAAATACCTAAGAGTGGAATTGCTGCGTCATAAGGTAGTTTCATTTCCAGTTTTTTTTAGATTTCTCCATACTGATTTCCATACTGGCCTCAGGGATAGAAAAGACAGTTTGGGGAATATAATCAATAATGTATTTAGGGGGCTAGATGGTCTCATGTCTTGTTAGGGAGACCACTTCATGGACGGTGCAGAGGCCTGACCACTGCACTTACATTTGAAGCTACCATTGAATAATATTATATGTCAACTATAATTTAATACATATATAGTCATGGGATGTGGAGTATACTGTGGGAATGGAGTCAATAGAAATGTAATAGATAAGTATGATATCGGGGGGTGGGAGGGCAGTGGATGGGGGGAGGAAGGTTGTCACTTTATGAAGGGTGAAAAGGGTAACTATTGCATTGTTTTGTACACATGAAACTAATAATAATAATAATAAATAAATAAAGTAACTATGGAAAATACTTTGACATCAGCTTTATCTCAGAGAAACTGAAACAGTTCCAAAATTCATGATCCCAATCATAAAGCAACAAATGAACAAGACAAACAAAGAAACAAAAACTCATAGACACAGACAATAGTTTAGTGGTTACCAGAGGGTAAGGGAGGAGGAGGGTGGTAGATGAGGGTAAAGGGGATCAAATATATGGTGACGGAAGGAGAACTGACTCTGAGTGGTGAACACACAACATGATATATAGATGATGTATTACAGAATTGTACACCTTAAATCTATTTAACTTTGCTAACAATTGTCACCCCAATAAACTTTAATTAAAAAAAGAAAAAGAAAAAAATGAAACAGTTTCTATGTACATAGAATCTTTTTTACTATAAAATTATAAGGCAAAGTATAAAGAAAGTAAATTTATTTTTTAGTATCTTTTTATAGGTCAGTGGAATTAAGGGGAACCCTGTAAATCAACATTTTTCCTGGGATTTATTTTCTCCTTAAGAAAGGTAGAAGTTCTGTCCTAGGAATATAGGGGTCTGCATGTTCTTAAAGTCTTGCTCCTGCTTATGCAGTGTTTCTCTTCAAATAGAAATCCTTCTTTTTGTGATCTTCTCAACAAAATGTTGGCACATTTATTTTACTATCTGATAGATGATTTATCTAAATAGGTATACTTGCATTGACTACATCTTTTGCTTCTATATCTATATTTGCCTGTATGTTATCAGATTTAATGGAAAATTTTCTTGAGAAAATTTGTGTTGTATCATTATATTCTTGAAAAAGAGCATCATTTGGAGTTTGGGTAGTTGTGTATCCAGTTTTCTTTCACAGGTTATTCTGTAAAACACTCGCTTTTCATTTTATCTAATATTGCAGAAGTAAAACTGATATAAATAATCTCAGTGAGAGAACAAACATCCATTGTTCCAGTAGTGATATAATTTATTTAAGTATATAAGATGTAATAATGCCAGTTCTAATTTGGAAACTTATATAGCTGGATCATATTCAACATCCTGTATTCTCAAAACAAATTACAAATCTTGGAAACAAACCTTACTTTAAGTATTGTATTATTTAATTAAACATAGTGTCCAATGCCTTCCAAAATCAAAGTGAAGTGGTTCAGTTTGCAGAATAGGGAACTTTTAAAAGCCATTATAAAAAATAAGGTAAATATTTTTCAACCACCTCTAATGGAGAATCTGCTTCAAGTTCTTGGTAAGAATCTCTATGTGGCTGTTTTATTTTTTAAAATTAAAAATATTCAAGCTTTATGGGGCTCTACAAACCTTTGAGACCTAACTATGAAACACAAGTCATTTTAGGATCCCCAAATTGCCTTTTACATCCTTGTGAAAGATGCCACCCAAGATTGACCCCTTAATCAGATCTTCCTCTAGGTTTGAACCAGACACCCCTTGAGTCTTCTCTGGGGCAGTCTGTGCCTATATTATTGAAGTTACTTATCTGTAATTCCTGTTTTATGATTTTACCATCACACAATAAAAATGATATGTCAGTAAATGTTAGTAACCTTTCTCGGAAATTTTTAAATGAAGAAAATACTACTTAAAAAAAGTCACAACACATTGCCCTTTTCCTCAGTGTTTTTTTTTTATTTCAAATTATGATGCATATATGTTCAACATTTATCAGCAACACACCATTAGGATGTGGGACAACACCCCACATCATTTATTTTAGGAATAAAATGCAACACTATATCATGTTAAAAGCACAAGGCTACTTATTACAGCATTTTGTTATAGTGGCAAAAGAAAGAAAAACCTACAAACAACCAAATGTCCATCAATTAAAGGATGGCCAAATACAAAGTGATTGATCCACACTCCCCAATTGTATGCTGACATCAGAAATTAAAAAATAAAATAATGTCTCTTGACCAAGAAAGATGCTGATGATGAATTCAAATAAGAAAGTTACAGGGAACATGGTGCATTATGATTTTTTAAAACCCTTTCTGTATGGATGATACCCAAGAATGCTATTAATATTATTTAACCTGTAGATTGTGAAAAGTAATGAAAGTAATAGAATTTGGGAAAGAAAAGTATACGTGACCAGAAAAGCTTTTGCAGTATAATACAAAATGTTGCTATAGAAAAGAAAATTTATTCAGAGCAATAACTATACTTAGCGACATGATTTGAAGTTAATATTGTAGACAAAATTGATATAATTAGAGAATCTAATTTTGTATTTCTTTTATTTTGTTCAATTTGTTTTATTTCTTTTTTATTTTTAAAAATTAAAAATATTCTAGCTTTATCAAGGTTACAGTTGATAAACAAAAATTAAATATATTTCAGGTATACAACATAATGTTTTGATACATGTGTATATATTATGAAATGATTACAATAATCAGGCTAATTAACACACCTATTACCTCACATTGTTTTCTTTCTTTCTTTTTTTTTTTTTTGGTGAGAAAACTTAAAACCCACTCTTAATAAAATAAACTCCAGTACATTAAAAAAGGGGAAAATAAACAAAATACATAGGTCTGGAATAAAGAGACCCTGGTTCATGTACTGGTTTAATTCCCCACAACATGAGGTTAAATTGAAACAAGCATGATTGGGGTAGTGTATATATCTTAAATATCTAAAAAATGCCTATTCAAACAACAAAGAGAATACTAACGTGTAAGGAATCTATATATTTTGTAAGTAGGTACACAATGTGAATGCAACCCTGTGTTAGCACAGAGTCCATGCAAAATATTGCCTCTGTGTACACAAGCACATGAAGACAAAATAGACATCAGTGGAAATGCAAGTAACTCTGGGTTGTATCAGTTATCTTTAATCTTTGTTATCACTGCTATAGATTTTTCAAAACATTGTGTCAGTTCAGTAGATGACCAGTTAACTCATTTATCTTGAGTTTCCCCGATCCAAAGTCAGCCTGTTTATCAGGAAGCTATCATAAATCAAAGTTAACTATAATGTGATCTGTGAAGGGGGACCCAGAATTAGCCAACATTTTTTTCATAGTTCCTAGTTAAAAAAAAAAAAAATCTTCCTAAATGCCCACTCTGTCCTTGAGATAGAAAATATTAACTCAATCTGACTTGAATATTTTATTCTGTGGTGGCATGCTTTATTTCTTATTTAGCCTAGATTCTTGAAACCGTTTGTTCCTGTTGTGTTATAAACAATTACAGGGCCGGCCGAGTGTCGCGATGGTTAAGAACTGGCTTGGGATGCCAGAGGGCCCCGGTTCTGATCCCATATGAGGGCCAGTGACACTGCCCTCTGCAGCTAAGATGCTGAACAACAGCTCAACCTGGAGCTGGGCTGCCCTGAGTCGCTGGCGACGGCATAGGCTGCAGCCCCTGCTGCAGTGGGTTGCCATGGGCTACCGTGTGTAGCCAGCAGCCAGCATGAGTGGCCAGCAGCCTCAGTGAGTGGCCGTCCAGAAGCCGGCGACTGATCTGCCTCGCCCGGGAAGAGTGCAATGATGGTGCCAACTTGGGCCAGTGAAGCAACGTCCTCCACAACTAGACTGAAGAACAAAAGGACATCAGCTTGTCTGTTCCCCTCCCCCCAATTCCCCAGTGCTGTTCCCATTCCCCCAATTCCCCAATAAAAATTAAAAAAAAATAAACAAAAAATAAACACACATTTACTTACTTTCTTGCCTCCTATCTTGCCTATGTATTCTTCATGGTTCAATTTTATTCATCTTTAAACAGTGACTGCTTTAAAATATATATTGCTAATTTTCTAATTAATTTTACATACTTAAGACTTTCTTTTTATCTCTGCAAGTCTAAGTTCAACCAAAAATTTGGTATGATTTGCCTTATTTCTAAACCATATAAGTTCCAATATGAACTTGAAAATAACTTTCAACTTAAACTATTTGGCTACCATATTTATTTATCTAATTGAAGCAAAGAGGGATACAGGTGTTACCGTAAACCAGGTTGGCTCTGTCCCTTGAGAGTCAGTAATTGAGAGACAATGTTGGTGGAAATAAAAGGAGGCTTATTCAAAATGCCAGCATTCTGGGAGGATGGTGGACTCCTGTCCCAAAGGCCATGTTCCCTATTCCCAACACAACCAAAAGGTTTTATGGGCATGTAGGAAGAGGCAGAACAAAAGAAACAGGGAGTTGGTCTGGCAATTTCTGGGTAATGAGGTTTGAAGAAGGGGAAACAAACAAAAACAAAAAACACTTTCCAGAGAGAGTCTGGTTTGTTTTAAAGATACTCATCCCAGTCTCTGTTGTAGGAGTGGATCTCAGTGTAGGACTGTAATCAGTGTCCTGAAGATTAGGCAGATATAGGAGGTATGCCTGTAGCCTTGCAAAAACAGAGCCATTAAAGCCAGTTGTTCTGCAAATTAGTGAGGTATGCATTCAGCCTTGAGAAAACAGGGTCATTAAAGCCAGTAGGAGGAGAGGGAAGGAAAGCAAAGAAAAAAAGTTTTAAAAGTTCTAAGCTAATTTACATTGTTAAATTGAACTAAACTAGAGTGTTAAAACTTGTCACCCTTACACAGGGAGATAGAAGAGGTAATGTTTTATCCATAAGTAGAGGAAAACTTAATCTGGTAAAACATTTCTATGTTTTGATGCTAGAATTGGACTGACTGTCAGAATATTAAACAAAGACTTTGCAACTGAATATTAAGATATTAAGTGGGGATTTTGCACCAATTAGTTACAGTTCTCTTCAGAGCATCTTTTACCTCTTTGTTCCTTAGGCTGTAAATCAATGGATTCAGCATAGGGATCACCAGGGTGTAAAACACAGAGGCCATTTTATCAATAGCAAAAGTATGGCTGGTTTTGGGTTGCAGGTAAATAAACAATAATGTCCCGTAGAACACGACCACCACCGTCAGATGGGAGCTGCAGGTGGAGAAGGCTTTGTACCTCCCTTCAGTTGAGTTCATTCTGAGAATGGCTACAAGAATAAACATGTAGGATACAAGAACAATCAAGAGGGAAGAGAGCAAATTACAGCCTGAAAAGATCAAAATGATCAATTCTAGTTCATGTGTGTCAGAACAGAGCATGGACAGCAAAGGGAGGCAGTCACAGTAAAAATAACTGATGATGTTAGAGCCACAGAAGGTTAATTTAAATAACTTAATTGTGAGAAGTAGTGACACAAATGTGCTGTAGAGATAGGGAGTAAGTACCAGTACCCAACACACTTTCTCTGCCATGACAACCATGTAGAGTAGCGGTTTGCAGATGGCTACGTAACGATCATAGGCCATTGCTGATAGAATAAACAGTTCAGTGATGATGAAAATCTCAAACATTGCGAGCTGGGTGGCACACCAATTGTAGGAAATTGTATTTTTGTGCACCACAAAGTTCACCATCATTTTGGGGCCAACGACAGTGGAGTAACCAAGATCGGTAATCGACAAATGTCTGAGAAAAAAGTACATGGGAGTATGTAGCTTGGAGTCCAAATGGGTCAAGATAACCATACCCATATTGCCCATCACTGTGACCAAGTATATGACCAGGAAGATTCCAAAGAGAGGTGCCTGAAGCCCAGGGACATCAGTGATTCCCATGAGAATAAATTCAGTCACCTTGGTCACTGCAGTACAATTGTGTTTCTCCATATAGTTCTTGGTAACCTGTATAAGGTATAAAATGAATACTTATTACAATAGATTTGAGATGTTATCTTCTAAAAGTATTTAATGCATGATATATGAGATATTTTCTTCATATCAAATTATAAATAGAAACTTCTCTTTCCATCAGGCCAAAACCATATATTTTAGTGTAAGTGCCTGACAACTAGCTTATTTGATAGTAATATAAGCTTGTGACATTAAGCTTTGGACTGCAGAGACATCTATTTCAATGACATCTATCTGGAATAATTGTGTTGCCAGCTACTTAATTAGATAAAGAGTTAGGTGCACCACCTGTATAGTCTCCTTTCACAAAGCTCTGGGTGACCTAAATAATTGACTGCTTCTATAATCCTGCATTTACCTTCCCAAACTTTAATTTTGGTCTTAGGTTTTAAATGCATCAATAAAAAGTAAATCTAGGCACTCCACCCTTCACCCCAATAAAGACAGAACCCCAGGTCCATATGCTTTCTGGGGGGCTTGTCACAAGTATTAAGGTCAGAGGTGTGTGCCTTCAGGCATTCCTAGCTGATAGCATCACTATTGATAGACTGAGACTGACATAAAACTCACGTATGTTGAAACTTTAATAAAGTGTGCTTTAAAGGGGCAAGATATATTGAAATGGTTGTTTTGATACAGCCACTTATGACCTATATTTTGGATCCAAAGTCATTTTAAGTATGTCAAAGACCTATTATATTTCAGCTTTTTAAAAATTTCAAGTAATTAATCTGTAAACAAACATCAACACCTAAACCATATACTTTACATTATTGAAAATCATCCTGTCTGTTTAAAGTAACAAGCATAAAAAGACTCAAAACTGCTGGTGGAGGGATAAATCAGGTGGTGATTGGAAAAAATATGACCATATTTTTCAGTACTTCTAGCTATAAATTCAGCTTTTTTACCCAATACAAAATCTAATGCTATGATATGATAATTTTAGGATTTTGTTATTAATATCTTAGTTTTCATTTAGCACATGTTGTTTCTGCCTGTTGAATCACTTCTAATTATCTTCCAATCATACATCTCTCTTTTTCATAAAAAGGACTTGGCCATTCTGATTATTCATGAATTCTTAATGAAAATGTGTGTAAAAAGGCCCAGTGGACAGAGGGATACAAATGCCTATCAAGCACTGATAGAGCCAGGCACTTTTCTGAGCACTTTACAGGTATTAACACATATGACCTACACAATAGCTCTAGGAAGTAGGTAGTATTACCATATTCATTTGAGAGTCACAGAAACTGAAGCATAGGGTGTGGAAATAATTTAACTAAGGTCACTCAAACCTAATAAATGGTGGAGTCAGGATCCAAATAAACTCATTATATCTTCAAAATATATTCTTATAAACACAATGCTTCCTTTATATTAAGGCTGCCCTGGGTAGATAGGAAATGAATAATGGGACAGAAAGGAGACCTGGTAAATAGATAGACAAAAACGCTTATTAAAATAGATGACTGAAGCAGTTAAGTTGATTTTAAAAATAAGATGGTCTAAATCTACTGCACAGTACACCTATTGATGACAGAAATGTATACTGCAAACAAACAAACTAACAAAAACAAAAAACAATTGTGCAGAACACAATGCCTTTCAAGATCCTTGGTGTGATCCAATTTAAGCTGTATGCCCCACGAAACTTTCAAACGAGCATTTTCTACTCACCTTAGTGAAGAATCTGCTTTCACTTCCTACCATTTTCATCCTCATTGGTTGTTGGACAATGTATTTAAGTGTTTTTTCTACCCTCTGGAGACTCATTTTGTTAAAGTTTTAATCAGATTCAAGGATTAAAAAAATGTATGTAATTACCTGAGGGAGAGTGCTCTGGATTTCTGTTAATTATTCTTGGCATGTGCCATTAGGAAAAGTCAAAGGTACCTTGTGCCTGGGTCTAACTCAATAAAATAAATTATGCAGTATCACTAAACACTGGAATATGCCTTTGTCAGCATCTCAGTTACACTATATCATGCACATATTAGGTATATCACACACACATACACACACGAGAAAAATGTGTGAGTAAATGAAATTGACTTCTTAATAAAAGATTATGCAACATTTGATAATATGACATCACTTAACCAAGGATGTTTTTGCTGGATATAAAATTATAAGCTGACATAAGACAATGTCTTACGACTTGTATTTTATCTGCCGCTAAATCAGTTGTAAATTGTTTCTTCATCTGTTAATAAAGTATCTTTCATTTCTATGTGTTTTTAGGGATTTTTCTTTATCACTGGTTTTCAGAAATTTAATTGTGATGTGTTTTGGTATAATTTCCTTTCTGTTTATTTTGCTTAGAATTATCTTAGCTTCTTATATCTTTGGGACTATAGGTTTTAAAAAAATAAATTTGGTTGTTTCTGTATTTTGTTTGTTGCTTTCAGTTTTATATCTCACATAAGAGCAAACAAACAAACAGAAACTCATGGACACACACAATAAGATAGTGGTTACCTAGGATAGTAGACAAACAGGGAAAATGAGGGAGGTAGAAAGAGTCAAGGGGGTCAAATGGTGACAGAGGAGATTTGACTGCGTCAAAACACAAATGGATCATACAATGAAATAAACAGATGATGTATTATAGACTTGTGCACTTGAAACTTATATAATTTTGTTAATCAATGTCACCCCAATAAATATAATTAAAAAATTAAAATTAAAACACATACATTTGAAAAAAAAGTTTGGCCAGCATTTCTTTCAATGGTTTTCCTGCCTCTTATAGTCTTTGCTTTCCACTTGGACCTACATTTCCATGTACGGTATGTATCTTGTTATTATTCTTCAGGTCATTGCACACCATTTTCATGGTGTTTATTTAGTATTTTGGTTTCTCTCTGGCTTCACTTTGGGTAGCCTCTATTGTGACATGTTTAAGTATGGGTATTGTTGCCGTCACAAGGTTCGTGTGCCTGGCACTTCAAAAGGGCCAATCATATTCAATAGATCAGTTTGGAGTAAGGAAAGGTTTATTGATCAAAAAGGCACCAACCCAAGAACATGTGAGCTTTCAATAGTTTCTCAAATCCTTCTTTAGAGTGCCCCAAGTTCCAGTGCCCTATGTATCCAGGGAAGGGATAAGGGGCAGAGCAAGAGGTGGGATTCAAGGAAGAGTTCAAAATCTCCAAATCTCTTTGTTCCTGGTTGGTCGGAGTTGGGTCCTGAGGTTCCTATAAATCTTTGATAAACAGTCATTGTTTCACACAAACCACTCAAGCTTCAAACAGAATTCCTATAGTCAATTAGTATATCTAAAGTAGGAGCTATTAACCTGAGTCAGAGGGAGAGCAAGCATTTCATTCTGTTACATTATCATTTCTTTTTCAGTGTATAAACTACTACTGCTCTCATTCAAAAAATTTTTGGTTTGTATATAAGGTTGTATTTTAATTTTTAGAAGTCCCATTTGGTTATTTTTTAATCTTTCATTTGTCTCTTCAAAATGTTAGTGTTTTTATTAAATCATTCAGTATATTGAACATTGTTTTGTACTCGTCACAGCCTATCAGTATCCAATGTTGTGGCTGGACCAGCCCTTGTGGTTCTTATTATGATTGCAAGATGCCCTTCAACAGTAACCAACAGGAAACTTTAACAATATACAGGTTTATTACTTACAAGACCTGGAAATTACATAGCACATCTGGGGCCATGCAGTGAGGATGCAGGTAGATAGAACATGTGGGGTCTTGAGTTCTGCTTTTATTGGGCTCTAGAGTAGGAGCCTAGGGTTCCCTGGGCTCTTTTTCTTTTTAGCTGAGCCATCCTGCCACCTGTTGGCAGCTCAACAGCAGCTCAGCTCGGGCTGGGAATTGAACTGGCGACCCTGTTGCTCAGAGCTCGCACTCTTGAGTGAACTCTTAACCAACTGAACCACTCGGCTCAGTTAACCAACTGATCCACTTTGAAGTGGATGCCTCTTTGGAATGGATACCTTGGCAATCAAAATTAATTTGCATTACAAGGATTTGCATTACAAAAAATAAAAATAAAAAACAAACACAAATGTCAGGGCTTACACTATAAACATATTTATAATATGTCTTCAAGTCTTTTGCCTGATAATTCTATCATCACTGTTATTTCAAGATCTATGTTAATTATCTCCTGGGTTGGTCACTTGTTCCTGCTTTCACATATGTCTAGTATTTGTGATTGGATGTGGAATACTGTGAATTTTATATTAATGAGTGCTGTAGCTTTTTTCTGTTCTCCTAAAAGAAGCTGAAATGTTTTAAACAAGGATCAGATGGCTCTTTTTGAGGCTTATTTTCAAACTATATTAGTAGGAGTCTAAAGTAGCTTTTATCTCTGTGATCTCCTCTGGATGCCCACGTGTCAAACAAGGACCCTGTCCTCTAGATTTTGGAACTCTAATGTCTTCCTGTCCTGTGTGATATCTGGAGTTGGTCAGCTTATAATTCCCTAATCATTCTTTTAACAGCTTTGTGGACTTTCACTGTAGGCATGACCAAGTTAGCATTCAACCACAAACTCAAGAACACCTTATAATGGAGGAAAGGATGAGCAACAAGAGAAAGAGATGATGTATGGGATACAAATAGCAACATGCCAGAAATACGTCTTCACTATCTGTAATTACTTTAAATGTAAATGGATTAAATCATCCAAAGACAGAAATGTGCAGGATAGCTTTAAAAGGGTCATGATCTAACTATATGCTGTCTGCAAGAGACTCACTTTGTTTGCACTGTTGTTTTAGATTTAGAAAATGGAATAAAAACAAGATTGAAAAGATAGCTTCCCCCAAAATTAATAATAATAAAACGACAGAAATAAATACATAGTTTACTAAGTGTTTTACTAAGAATTTAATAAGTGGGAGAAATGTCAGGTTCTATGGGATTACTGAAAGAAACATTGAATCAAAACCAAGAAATGCTTAAGGAGGGAGTGTCATTGAATTGAGATCTAAAATATGTGGATTAACTTGGCTGAATATAAGGAAAAATATGTATTTGTGCATTATAATTATTCTTTGCTCTGGGGTCAAAAAAATGTAATTATACCTGTTAGAAATCTTAAGTGACATTTAGGCTATTAGAGCAATATTTCATATTGAATATTAAATACAAAATTTGCATTGATTCTTAAAGACCCTGTAAAACGCATTTTTTACTTCTTTGTTCCTAAAACTGTAGATCAAAGGATTCAGCATGGGGATCACTAAAGTGTAAAACACAGAGGCCATTTTATCAGTATCAAAGGAGTGAGTGGATTTGGGCTGTGTGTACATAAATAGTAGAGACCCATAGAATACAACCACCACTGTCAGATGAGAACCACATGTAGAGAAAGCTTTTTTCCTGCCCTCTGCAGAATGCATTCGAAATATGGCTATCAGAATCAGGATGTAGGATACTAAAACTACCAGCAGGGAAGAGAGCAAATTTAATGCTGAAAATAGTATGATCAACAATTGTATTTCTCGTGCATTTGAGCAGAGCAAAAGTAACAAAGGAAGATCATCACAGTAGAAATGGTTTATGACATTAGAGCTGCAAAAGGTCGATGTAAAAATCTTGACAGTGAACATTAGAGCCTGAAAGGTGCTGTAGAGGTATGGAATGCCCACCAGCACATGACGACGTCTCTGGGACATGATAACATTGTAGAGCAAAGGATTACAGATGGCCGAATAGCGATCATAAGCCATGGCTGACAAGATGAAAAACTCACTGATAATAAACATAAGGAAGAAGGCCAACTGTGTGGCACATGCATAATATGAAATGGTATTTTGATCCACAACAAAATTTGCCAGCATCTTGGGACAAATGACTGTAGAATTACCAAGATCAATGAAAGCCAGGTGTTTGATAAAAAAATACATAGGTGTGTGTAGGCGGGAGTCCACCTGAGTCAAGATGATCATGCCCAAGTTGCCCACCACTGTGATGGTATAGATGATGAGGAAGACCCCAAAAAGAGGAATCTGCAGCTCAGGCTGCCTTGTGACTCCCATCAGAATGAATTCAGTCAGTGACGTTAGATTCTGTTGGCTCATTTAGTTCAGTTAGCTCTTCTGGGAAGAAACAGAACAGTTGTTATTAGTTTTCATGCAGTGTCATCTAACCAAAGTATAATCTTTGTAGACAGATTGAAAGTTTTTTTGTTTGTTTGTTTGTTTGTTAGGGTTTTTTTTGTCATAATAGGGGATAAAAAATAATTCCCACACCTTTTAAAATTAAAATAAGTGATAGAATCTTCTACTTCCCAAGAGGGGAGATCCACATGAAACACATGCTCAGTTATGACAGATTAAACTAACTAGAGTCAGCAATGTTTGGAAAATATCCATTGACTTAAAAAAAGCCATATTATTATTAATATAGAAATATGAGACTTTACTACACCTACAAGTATCACAATTTTTCTTTAGTACACTTACATTTTAGTGTGAGAATTCTTGTGGAAGTTTGATTTTCTAAAAGAGAGACACAGACAGAAATAATAATAAGTTAATGAAGATTAAGATACTGTGTTCTTCATTTGCACCTTTTTTTTTTTTAAGTTGAGCCATCCTGCCTCCTGTTGACAGCTCAGCGGCTGCTCAGCTCGGGCCAGGAATTGAACCACTGTTGCTCAGAGCTCAAACTCTTGAGTGAGCTCTTAACCAACTGAGCCACTCGGCTGGCCCCTTCACTTACACTTTTAAGGTCCTACGTGGGGCCTTAGCAATTCACTCACAAATTAATATCGCTTTGTAAAAGTTGCAAATGTAAAATATTTTAACCTCAGTTAACTAAGCCCACCTTCTCTTTCCATTTGACTTCCACTTCATCACACTTCAATTAATATCATAGTGCATTGGCATGTTTGCAGATATTTGTGGGGTCCAGCTCAGGAAAGATGGAGTTAATAATGCTTTATTTGATGTTTAGTGGGTGTATTTATAAGGCTCAAATTTATCATTGAATAATGCTATATATTCTAATGTTGGAAGGGTTTCTAAGGACATTTTTACCACCCAATACACTAGGATGTGTCTGGACTTTTACTAATAAAATATTACATGTACAGATTGTATGACGTTTGTGACTATTACTGAAATTTTAAAAATTCTTTTTCATTCTAAATATATATTCACATTTATGTATCTATATACATGTGTAATTTTATTTTTTTTTAAAGAGTAAAACCTTCAAATTAGTATAAATTTCAAGAGGCATAAGATCTAGATCCATTCCTTCTGAAATATATGGTTTATATCAGTATTTAGGCATTTTGAATGTTTAATTTGATATGTTTAATTTCTATCCTCTCATATGCTTATCTATATGCATTAATTCATGCCATCATTTTGGTATGATAGGTATATAAAATATTTAAAATATTTACTTGAACATTTATTACATCTTATATACTGTCAACTTATTTCTTGTATTCTTTAATGGAGTGTACATACAGTATAGGACTGTGATATTCAAATATTTCAGTGATAAGTGCCGACCTCGTCATTTCATAAAACTTACATGAGAAGTCAGTAAAACCTACAGTTTGGAGCAACGAAGTCAGGGGCCACCCTGTAGGAATCAGCTAATTTGGGGTGTCCACTTCGCCAGTCTGATCCAGGGAATGGGGATGGGAGGGGCCGGGGAGGCAGCAGTGGGCACTGGAGAGCCACTTCTTCCCGCCTTTCCTAGAAGTTGTCTGGTGTTTCTCCATTGACCCCACTCTGCTTTCAAGTCCCTTCCTCTTTCACAACTCAGAACTGAGTGTTGCAGGAGCTTCTACCATGGGTTTTCAGGAGAATAGAAAATGCACTGGATTAAGCCAAGGAATTCATAATTCTAGTACCAACCCTACTATGCTGAAGTCTTCAAGGCTTTGCTAAGAATTATTCTAGTGTTACTGAGTTTATCTCCATTTTTAGTGTCTGTTATTATCTCCCTCTGAAGATATCTGGTTTCTTTTATCCTGCTCATTATTCTTTTTTATTTTGAAATTTGCATTTTAATTTTATTGTGGTAAAAATACTTAATATGAACTATATCCTGTTAAAAGATTTTAAGTGTACATATAGTTGGTTTGCAAAGCCTACTCTGAAAATACAAACAAAACAGTAGGTAGCCAGTAGGAAAAAAAAACACCAAAACAACTAAAATATCTACAAGGTCATCATGGGGTTTATCTATTATCTATCTATCTATTATATAAGGATAATATTTTTTATACATATATATCCTTATATTAAAATTATTTTCAGTTTATAAAATATTACATGGGTAATACTTATATTAAAATACTCTCCAAAATCACATTAAATATATTTATATAAAATAATATTTATCAAATATTACATAACATATACTAAAATTATTTGTTGTTTATCTGCAATGTTTGGGCATCCTGTATTATATCTGGAAAGCCTAATGTTAAGAAATTCTAATGGCTGAAATCAGTGATGCTTTTTTGAGAAATACTAACTTCCTGTTTACTTGCAGTATCCAAATGCCACTCTCAACTCTCACAGATCTAATGGATCTATGACAGCTAGTGAATTCGTAGGATTTAATGCCCTAAAAATACCATTCTGCTCCAGGAAACCCCAGCTAACAAAGGCGATAATGATTTTTTGTGGTGCAAAGAATCAACTATCAGTGACCATAAGAATGTCTATGAATCGTGGGAAATTACCAAGACCCAGGTGTTAATTAAAATCAACACAAATCCTTTCCACTCACCTTTGATGGAGAACTAGATTTTCTTCTAAATCACTTTTACTTTTGTCCTTAAGTAGGGAGAATTTATGCTTCTCCTCCCTCTTTGAGATGCTCCCAGAGAAAGTGGTATGTAAGTCATTTAGGTGATGATGCCCAAATTATCAGAGCGATTTAAAAAAAGTTGCCTCATGGTGCCTGCTAATTACCCAGGACACCCTACATATTCTCTAGTGAGAAAATGTAAGGGACAATAGAAAGAAGGGAACAAAACAACATAAGTGATCTGCAGAGATCGTGGAGACCTACCTTCATGATGTAAAGATACTCACTCACTTACAAAGCCAATGATTAAAGTAACTATGGAAAATACTTTAACATCAACTTTACCCCAGTAAAACAGAATAGTTCCAAAATCATGTTAAAGTTATAAATGACATGATCATCATCACATAGGATTTTTAAAAAATTTATTATTGAAATAAAAATATGTAGTAAGCACTGGTTATATATTTTAACAGTAGCCTATGTAAGATAGATGTACTATTCTCATATTCAGAGGACATTAAACTCAGATAAATCATGCAGCTTGCCTAAAGTCACATGATTGATAACTAGAAGATTTGAAATTAATGTCTCATCTTTAAATGAGTAATATATATGCCTTGTCCTTTCATATGACAAACCTGTAACAATTAATTGTAACGCAATGTGTTACTATAACGATAGCCTTGATTGCAGTGTTTCCTGAGTTGAGAACTCATCACTCTTGGATAATGTTCAGTACAAC
This sequence comes from Hipposideros armiger, assembly GCF_001890085.2. NCBI lineage: Eukaryota > Metazoa > Chordata > Mammalia > Chiroptera > Hipposideridae > Hipposideros > Hipposideros armiger. The sequence continues at coordinate 1,316,150 of NW_017731932.1, forward strand.
CTCATTGAGAGTAAAATCTAATATAAGATAGCACATTCCATTCATAAATGTTACTCATGCCGTCCTCCTTTACGACTTCCACATGTATAAAAATTTAGGGAAACTTACATATAGTTACATATGGATATAAATGTTAGAAATGTCCAGGTCCTTAACAATATATTCTCAGGATCCCATGGTTACCTAGCTGTGACACCCAATTGCCTTTATAGACTTCCTGGTGATCAATGTTCAGTTGCCTCTCCTGTGAATATAGTAGCATCTACTCAGGTGACCATGGAACTATGGGAAAGCTTTTTTTAACTTCTTTTTCCATCACATGTTCTTCTCTTTTTCTTCCTTTAGAGATTTCATTAAAAAAAAGATCCTAATAACAGCAACGTTCCCTGTACTTGATGGAATTACGTTAGTTATGCTTGATGTCACAATCAGTGGTGACAAGAAGGTACTGCCAAGACAATTTGGAGGGTGGGTGGGAAATAGCAGCTTAACATTGTTACTGAACTCAAGTTCATCTGCAAGATGCGTTGAGAAGTCAATCAACAAATAATAGAGTATGCAGCAGGGAAAGAGTTTATTTCATGAGACAACCAAACGGGAAATGGAGAAAACCCCAAACCACCTCTGCAAACAAAGGCTTGAAGCAAATTTAAAGAATAAGGTGAGGAGAAGCTATACATATTCATTAATTCTAATTCAGACGCTATACATATTCATTAATTCTAATTCAGGGGTCTGATTAGATAGCCTTGGAACTAAACCCTGTAAGGTAAAGAATGTGAAAGGGGGCCGGTGGGAACAAAGTAATTTCATTCTGACAGAGTTTGATTGGTCAGTCCTATATGCGTTCATATTCGATTTGGGCACTGGGTTTTCAGTATTGACAGACCTCTCAATGTTTAATGGTCTCTGGATGGCAAACAGCAGCAGTCCTGTTACTTTAGTTCCATGAATCTTGGTTCCACTGTGCTCAGGAGGCCAGTTGAGGTTCACTTGTCTACTAACTGTGCAGACTCGGATTAGCTACATTAGCATCCGTCAGTGTTAGCTGGTTTGAGTGGGCACTTGCAGAGGGATGCAGAACGGCTTCCTGTTGCTTTCTCTAGGATACTGAAAAAAACTTTGTTAGTGGCTGACTTCAACATTTCTTCCCCCAAATAGTCACTTATTATGACCTCACCCCTCTCACAACAGTAGGCTACATTTGTTTCCTACACCAAGACACTTCTTTTGGACTAGCTAAATTTTCTCACAGGTATTCATTCATTCATTCATTCATTCATTCATTCATTCATTCATTCATGTATTCATTCTTCCTGATCCCTTGCTTAGACCATTGCCAGTAAGTCAGTCTATAACTCTGGCCTTTTTAGTAAACATTTTAAATATATCTATTGCTTTCAAGACTCTTGATTTTGGAGATATTCTTTATCATTGTATTTTGCAACTGGATGGTAAGTTCACTTTTAACAGAACATTCTCTGTGACAATCCTGGAAGGTCTATTCTTAGTGATCCCACAGTGCCACCAACTCAGACCACTGTATGTTAATTTTTCAACTTGAAGCCTCCTCATTTATGCAGACAGCAAAATGCAAATCACAACCCCTGTGAGGAAAGTTTGTGGTTACTAATTCTTAGATGAGGCTTTTTGTTTCCTAACAAGATGCCAGCTCATGGTGGGCAAGTTAATTTATAATGTTTGCTGATAAGTAGAATTTTAATGAGAATGTCAGTTTTTCAGTTTTTCAGGTACTAGATATGTACTTGGGTTTTAGTGGATTCTGTGTTGTTCATAAGCCCAAAAGCTTAGCACCTTTTTGAACAAATTGAATCTCACTTATGAATATATAAAGTTTAGCAAATGCCCCCAGGAGAGTCATAGCGTCAGTGTCCTTATTTATTTATCTATTTATTTGTTTTATTCATTTTTTTTAAGGTTTTTTTTTTCAAAATTGGGGAATTGGGGGAGGGGAACAGCGTAGGAAAATCAGGGAAGGGGAACAGACAAGTTGCTGTCCTTTTGTTCTTTAGTCTAGTTGTGGAGGACGTCACTTCACTGGCCCATGTTGATATTATCATTGTGCTTTTCCCGGGTGAGGCAGTCGCTTGCTCGCCATTGGACTGCCGCTCATGGTGGCTCACGGCAGCTCATGAAAGCTCATGTCCGCTGCCAGCCAGCCCCACTGCAGCCTACGCCATCTCCACGACAGCCCAGCTCCAGGTGGAGCTGTTGTTCACCATCTTAGCTGTAGAGGGTGCAGCGTCAGTGGCCCTCATGTGGGATCCGAACTGGGGTCCTGCTGCTCAGAGCTGGCACTTCCAAGCCAACTCCTAACCAACAGCGCCACTCAGCCGGCCCTCCATATTTATTTTTGATATCCTTCTTTTTCTTCCTTTTTCAGCCCAATAACAACTTTATTTATTTATTTATTGATTTATTTATTTATTATCTATGATTGTTACAGTATTTTACTTTTACACTCAGTATTTCAATGTATTCTTTTTAAAAATACTTTTTGAGGAAGGTGGAGTTATATCTACTATTCCATTTGCTAAAATGAATGGTAGGCATGTTTGCTTGTTTGTTTTGAAATCCCTCTCTTTCTAGTGCCTAATACAATGTCTAGCTTGTCCTTCTTCTTCAAGAAATATCTGTTAAATGCATGAGGATATTACAATTAAATATATTATAATATCTGATAGGAGTAACACATGACCTTCTGTTACCTATTAGAATGCAGAATTCGACTTTGCACAGAAGTGTGTGCATAGGGATTGTAGGATGTTGCTTCCCAACTTTTTAGAAAGAACAGCCATTATCAAGCTGGATTCCACTTATGCATTTTTGCCTTACAAAGTGTGGGCCGAACCCATATTATATCTTAATGAAATATAATCCAATTTATGTGACATTTTTACAAGCAATATTTCTACTATTTTCCCACACGTGGCTCTATGTTGCCTTCCATTCTATGTAACATTTTGTAAATTATACATCTTAGAGAAACCAGTTTCACTGGGATACCTTAAGAAAATCCCTTGAGAAACCAGAATGCAATCCAAAGTGTAATTTTGTTGTTGCTTTAGTGTAATCAGTGTCTGAACCACAGGGGATTCTGGCCTCATTAGAAAAACAAACAAAAACATTTCATATATATATATATATATATATATATATATATATATATATATATATATATATATATATATATATAT
>NW_017731932.1:1324373-1330959 GCF_001890085.2 Hipposideros armiger
TGTCTCAATCTTTATTTCTCAGAGGGAGCTGAATGTCTTAGAACAGAACTTATTTCTTAAAATGGGAGTCTCCTTGTTTATTTCTTTTTCAGCATGTTTCTAACAACTTAATTCTCATGCTCATTGCTCTTCTGATTTATTACAGATCTACTCAGAGTATGTCCTATCTTCACTTTGTTTTGGCTTCCGGTTGAGCAAAATCGCTCATTAAAAAAGGCCTGATTAATTTATATTTCTTTGAGTCAATTTGTTTGTTTTTAATAGACTCATTATATCTTTCTTGAATTCATTTTGTGTGTGTGTGTGTGTGCGCGCGCGCACGTGTGCATGCCAGACATGGCTTTCACTGTTTTGTTATTTTTTAATCTTTGTAGTCTTTCTCCTCCTCTAATTTGACATCTGCCCGAAGTAAAGTTTTACCTTTTGTCATCTCTGGAGCAACATCAGTGAAACATAAAAATGACATTAACATACAATTTAGGGTACTTGTGAAGAACATAAAGTCTTGAGCATGAATTTAACCACCTGGCTTTGAAACCTGGTTTAACACTTAATACCTTAGTGGACTGTGACAATTTACTTAACCTCTTGGAATCTCCATTTTGTAACCTCATGTTTTAATAGAACCTATCTCATAGAGCTGTTGTGCTAACTAAATTCATCACGACAGGAAGAATGCTCAAAATGTGAGATATTATTACCTGGTAGTTTTTATGATGATCTTAAAAATCCTTTTTTATTGCATCAACACTTTGATAATATTTATCCTCACATGACACTGTATCATGCATTTTTTTTTGTATTTAAGGCTTTATTTTTCAGAAAAAATTGTCCACAGAAGAATTGGGAAGAAGGGACAGGGATTTCCCATATATTCTCTGCCCCAACACATGCAGTCTCTCCCATCCATAATTGACAGCCCCCACCACAGTGGTGCATTTGTTACAATCGATGAACGTACTTTGGCACATAATTTTCACCCAAACTCCATACTTTACATCAGGGTTCGCCCTTGGTGGTGTGCATTCGATGGGTTTAAACAAATAAATAATGGCTTGTATCCACAATTATAGTTTCATACAAAGTATTTTTACTACCCTGAATATCCTCCATGCTCCTTGTATTCATCCTTCCCTGTGCCCTAACCCCCGACAACCATTCATCTTTTTATTGCTTCCATAGTTTTACCTTTTCCAGAATGTCATATAGTAGGAAATATATAGCAGTCGGCCTTTTCAGATTGGCTTCTTTCACTTAGCAGCATGCTTTTAAGGTTCCACCATATCTTTTCATGGTTTGACAGCTTATTTCTTTTTAGTGCTAAATAATATTCCATTGTCTGGATGTCCCATGCTCCTACTGAAGACACCTTGGTTGCTTTGTATCATGCACTTTTAAAATTTTATTCCAATGAAGTATTTTTATTAAATATTCATTGGCTAAACAGAATTTTATTGCATGATGGCGAGCAAAGCAAATATTATCAATTAAGAGTTTCAATAAAATTCCAGGAATAATAATAAGAAAAAAAGCAAGCAAAAGGAAAATAAAAATAAAAGTAAGCATCTGGGAAAATGTGGAGAATAATGTGGAACAACTATGTACCAAAGATAAGATAACTACGTCCTTGTCAGGCATCAGGCCTCACTTACATTAGAAATATGGCATCATAAAAACAAGATTATTTCCCTTTGTTTCCCACAAGTAAGATAATCAGTGAATGCAGTTAAACAATGAAATTCAGTTAAAACACAGTGTATAATCAATACTGATCAAAATTGGGAAACATCAGCCTAAGAAAAGAGAGGCACCACGATTAATTTATGATAAAATAGTTTGCTTACGCAAGGATACATGGATACTTACTTTTTTTCAAAGAGAGAGGAAATATTGCAATCTCCAAAACCAAACAGCCAGTTATTAAGCAAGAACCACTTGGGGGATAAAACAGTACAATCCTGGAAGCTTCTGACGGGCCTCAAAGATATGTTTTAATTTGAGTATCCTCCAATATCAATAAAATGGACTGATTAAGACAAAATCAGGTGCCAATAAGAAACTACAGATTGTTGAACTATAAAGTATGTTTAGTTAATAGACTCATAAATGGGAGAGAGGCACTGGGAGGAAAAAATGGGATACCAGTCTTTAGAAGAGGGGTATTTGAGCAAAGTAATATGACTCAGTACTTCAAATCATCAGCTATCAGAGACATAACCATTATAAAATATCATTCTAAAAATGCCAGGGAAGCATATGAAGGCTAAAACCAAAGGAAAGAAAAGAGCTTACACACGCGCACACACACACACACACACACACACACACACACACACACACACACTATAATTTAATCCTGATAGATGAGAAAAGTACCAGAATCCTTGATAGACATTTTTTCTGTCTATATCCACCTAACACATTCTACTCTATAATAACATTGACTTAATTTATGCCTATAATCCATCTGTCTTCCTCAAGGAAGGCAAATATTTTTACTATTTTGTTCATTCATCTGTGTACAGCAATTAGAAGTGTCTAGCATATAGAAAACAATAAACATATGTTGAATCCATTTGTGCTCGTTTTTTCTTTGGAGGCACATAGAGCAAAATTTAAAGCCCATAACCTAGTTTATATGAATCGTATTGTATGTAAACTTTAAGAAAAAAGATTACGTAGTTTTTTCCACACCCTTTGTAGTGCACATTTCACATCTTTGTTCCTCAGGCTATAGATCAAGGGATTCAACATGGGGATAACAAGGGTGTAAAATATGGAAGCCACTTTATCACTGTCAAAGGAATGACTGGCCTCAGGTTGCACATACATAAATATCAAAGTCCCATAGAATACTATGACCACAGTCAGGTGGGATCCACAGGTAGAAAAAGCCTTGTGTCTACCCTCAGCAGAGTTCATCCTGAGAATGGATTCAAGAATGAGCAGGTAAGACACAAGAACTATCAGAAGGGATGAAATCAAATCAAAACCAGCAAAAATCAGAATAATCATTTCAATTTCATGCGTATTTGAGCAGAGCAAAGATAACAAGGGGAGACTGTCACAGTAGAAATGGCTGACGACATTGTAGCCACAGAAGGGCAAATTAAACGTCTTCACAGTGACTAGGAGAGAAACAAATGTGCTGTAGAGATAGGGGACTGCCACCAGCAGCTGACATACCCTTGGTGACATGATGACTGGGTAGAGCAGAGGGTTACAGATGGCCACGTAGCGGTCATAAGACATTGCTGATAGAATAAAAATTTCACTAACAATAAACACAAGAAAGAAAGCTAGCTGTATAGCACAAAAATAATAGGAGATTGTATTTTGATCTACAACAAAATTTACTAACATTTTGGGTCCTACAGTTGTTGAATAACCAAGATCGGTGAAAGCCAGGTGTCTGAGAAAGAAGTACATGGGTGTCTGTAGCCTGGAGTCCATCGTGGTGAGGATGATCATGCCCAAGTTGCCCACCACTGAGACAGCATAGATGACAAGGAAAAGCCCGAATAATGGAGCCTGCAGCTCAGGGCGGTCTGTGATCCCCATGAGAATGAATTCATTCAACACCGTTAGATTTTGTGTTTCCATGCAGGTTATCAGAAAGCCTATTGTGGAAAGAGACATCAGCATAGTCAATAGTTTCTGTGTATTATTATCTGGGAGATTTTTAGTTGCAAAACTAGTATAATCAAGATACATCCAAGCTTTCCAATTTGGATATATGAAAATAAACCCACCTCCCACAAATAATTGTCTACCTAAATAAAGATAGAGCCAGAGATAGTCAGTGGTTCATGCCTGGAGGAATTTTACTAACCAAGGAGATTGCTCAGTGTCTAGAAGACATTTGGGTTGTAACAACTGGGAGGTAGGGTGCAACTGGCATTAGGGTTAAAGGTCAGCTATGCTTCTAAACATTCTACAATACCTAGTATCCAATCCAAAATAGCAATAGTGCCAAGGTTAAGAAACCAGGATGGTATAGATAGATAGATTAGCTAGCTAAATGATAAATAGATAGATAGATAGATAGATAGATGACAGATAGATAGATAGATAGACAGATGATAGATATAGATAGAAAGGTAGATGATTGGTAGATGGATCAATAGATACATAGTTACACAGATAGATACATAAATAGATACCAGTAGGTATACAGTATATAGATATATGTAGATATATATAAATGTATAGAACTAGATACAGATATATAGACACAGATATATAAAGGAAATATGAAAAAAGTTAGAACTATGTTAAAAGTTTGGGTGTTACATATATAAATTATTATGCTATTCTTTAAAGTTTTCTTATTTATATAATTGCAATCACATAGTGACATGTAAATTAAATTTAATATTATGACAATACACATGTCAATTATGTAATAAATTGGATTGCACAATTACATAACAATTATAATAAAAATTTTAAATCACAAATTCCAAAAATGTATAGAACCCTCTACCTCAACACATAGTCCTAAAAATCTTTTATGCCTAGAGGTGATACAGGCTGAAATAGTTAACACACTTGACAGAAATTGGACACGTGTAAAAATTAAAAAAATTGTAACAGATTGCAGTGAGAATTACTTGTCTTTATATGCAGAAACATATGAGACACATGCATATCTAGATACACACGTAGATATAATCTCAGTTGTATCTCCATTTATGGCATATACAAAGGGTTACTTTGGGCAAATACTTAAGTTATTCAAAACTCTTTATTCTCATGCACAAAACCAATATTTTGGATCATTTAATATTCACTTATCCCTCCCATCAGTCCCTGAGTAAGTATTGGCATTGTTTTCATATAATGAAGATTCATAAAAACTCCCTTTGGATAAAGAGATACTGTACCTTTAATGTAACTTTGAACACATATGCCTTGGATAGTGTAGTTTGAAGTCACTATGTTACACAATGCTGTAGAGGTGAAATAAAATACACTAAAGATGAGATATACATGGATTCTGGAATGTTACTTTAAATTCTTCTACACTTTAAGGCAACAGGAATGGCCTTCAAACTATGATATAATACAAAACACAGATAAACATTTTATGTAATCAAAAAATGTGTCTGAATATCCCTAACAATATATGAATAAAAAATATACCACAGTAAGTGGTGGATGACAGATTAAGGTAAGAGAATTATTAGGTTCAAAATATGGTAGGTATGAAAGCTTCCTTTAAAAAAATAGAAATAATACTGGTTACAATGAAAATTACAGTGACAGCAGTCTCTAAGTGATCTCAAAGAAAAATAAGTATAAACATAGAATTTTATAGCATTAAATACAACAGTGATTCCATGAAATTGGCATTTAAATCACTTAAAATATTGTTTATAATATTGTGACCTCCTGATAGCCTGTCCTACCTTGATGCACATGCCTTTCTTATATCCGAAGTGTGGAAATTGCATCAGTAGTAGTAATTTTAGAGAAATATCATCGGTAAATGTAATAAGCAGTATACATTTTGCTTTTGTTTGTTTTGTTTTGTTTTATTTTGCAACTATGAAATGTTGAGAAAAATCATACTTGGTAAGTTCAAATTACCTGTAAGGTAAGGAAATATATATATATATATATATATATATATATATATATATATATATATATATATATATATAGTGAGACAATTTGTCTCACAAGCTTTAGTGTCCTGTAGAAAGAACCAAATTGCTTTTTCTTAGTTTAACATCTTTGTTGAATACCAACTGTTGTTTTTTGAATAAGCTATACTCTTAGAGATAACTATAGTATATCTGCTTTCTGTCAGGTTCCAGTTGAAACTGAAACCCACGCTGAACATTGTACCATTACTATGAAACAAGCTACGTAAAAGTCTTCTGCTCTTCAAATGCCTTCACAGCTCAGTGTGAGGTGGAAATCCCCTTTTGCTTCATCAAGAGATCGGAAAAGAATCCTATTTGTACATTCATTTAAATAATCATGAAATATTAAATTATATTGAGACGGTCACAGAAACAGCCTGGAGGACTAGATAACTAAGAATTCGGAAGGACATCAAAATAATAGATTGAATACTTGCAGCTTCTTAATTTTGCCAATTTTTAAAAATTCATGTCTCTTTAGTGGTGCTTTCGGTTTTGGCCTGCACTACAGATACAGTTATTTATATGAAACAAATATGATGGAAAGGAGAGGAGTCCTATTCCTTCCCAGGCATTATGGATTAGCAGAAAGCAAGAGAACTGAACTGGAAATGCCACCATTTTGTTAGGGCTTTGTCATTGAATTCAAGTTGAGCTTTGTGTATGTCACTGAAACATTGTCACTGTTAGCGACCTAAGACACCACAGCAAATAGTCTACCTTTTTACCTGTAATGAAGCCTCTCTCTTGACTCCCTCTTGTGTTTCTTACATGGCTTAGTGAGAACAATTTATGGAATTTTTTTTAGCATTTTGTGACTCTCCCCCAGGAGATGCCAAGCAATTTGTTGATTTCCCTAAAGTATTCGAGAGCACTACTAAATGTCTGGAGGTTGTCTTTTAATTGTCAGGGACAATTTGTATTCACTATGTTTT
>NW_017731932.1:1334454-1337156 GCF_001890085.2 Hipposideros armiger
TTAAGAAGGCTGGCAAGAGTGAGGCGAGATTAGAACTTTTGTACATTGTGGTTGAGAACGTCAAATGGTATAACCACTATCAGAAGAGTTTGAGGGTTACTCAATAAGTTAACCACAGAATTACCATTAGGACCCAGCAATTCCACTCTTGGATATATACCCAAAAGAATAGAAAAACCACAGATGTTCACAAAATACTTGTAGGTAAATGTTCATAGCAGCACTGTTCATAATAGTTAGCGATAGAAACAACCCAAAACATCACCATTTGATGTTATTCATGGATAAGAAATGTGGTCTCTCCATAGAGTGGAATATTAATATACCATAAAAAGAAAGAAGTATCGATAATGCTACAACATGGACAATACTTTAGAACAAGCTAAATGAAAGAAGCCAAGTATTAAAGGCCACATTTTGTATATTTCCATTATGTGAAATCTGGAATGAGCAAATCTGTAGAGACGGAAAGCAGAAAATAGTGGCTTGTTTTTAGTGAATATAAAAAGATTATATAATCTCATGGACTACATGAGAGTTTTTAAAAGTGTGCTGTTTTCTAAATCCATGCTGGTATATACGTCTCCCTATATATGAGAAAAGTTATGAGAAGTTTTTCTCACCAGAATTCTATGTAAAGCACTAAAATCTATTTTTATATGGATCTATTTATATTTACATTATTTTACATGAGTATGGAAAGTGACGTAGTTCTGACCTGTTAGATTTTGTTTTACTCAATAATCTCAAAGCATGTAAGATACACAATGGGCAGAGCCGAGCATTGGATGTTCACTATGAAACCTCCCTAAGAATTGTGGTCAGAGAAGTTGAATCACTCCCGAGCCCCACCTCCCTCAGCCTGCCTAATGTGGCTTTCACACTAAAATAATATCAATAAATTAATTCTACAGTGAGAGAGCAATAAGATATGAATTTAAATACATATATTTAAAAACTCAAGTAATTTTTTTTATTAAATTATTTTTTATTATGAAATACATATTTTTTAGAATTAGTTTCAGCTGTACAACACAGTGCAATAGTTGTATTTTTTACCCCTCGAAGTGACAATCCCCCTCCCCCAATCTGCCACCCCATTTCCCCCAAATATCATACATATCTACTACAAATCCCCCAACTCCACTCCCTCAAGTAATTTTTGAGTGGAAATAAAGAGAGTTTTAAAAAACTAATAAATGAGTGGAAAGAATATTTTAATTTTAGGCAAAATACACATTTCTGCTTTATAATTTTTCAAGGACTGTTCTTTGTTTCAATCTGTATTTGTGCATATTTTTCTCTTAGTTCTATTCTCCATTAGATGTGCCTTTAGTCATTCAAGGGACAATTGAATGGCATTTCAAAGACTCTTCCAAGGCTGGTAGGTGAGGGGATGTGGGGGGGGAAGCCCTTTTACTAACAGACATGGTGGGGCTGAGGTGCCATGTGGTGCCATCGATGCTTTCATATTTTGCTTTGACCTCACCTCTCCCTAATTGTGGTGACTTTCAAATGACATTGATTCTCTCAATGATATTGCTAAACTTGTGATATGTAGTATATTTTAAACAGGGAAATTACAAAGTTTTTAAAATATTGACATAATCCTTTTAATTTAGATGTAACTGGAAAACACTATGAAAATCTGGTATTATTAGAGGCTAGAAATTTTGAAATATCCAATTAACTACAAATAACAATATCACATTTGACACCTTAAGGGTCCAAATGAAAAAAACATCATGAAAATCTTAAGGTCTTGTGGATGGAAACTTCCTTTCAGAGGTTTCATTTTTTTCTATTATACATACTTACTGCATCAACATAGATGTGTAGCTTTCATGAAAAATTGTCATAAAGATGTTTACAACCTTGTACCAGCCCAGAGACTGCAGGTATCAAAGCAGATTGTTAAAGCTGTGGCTTAATTACCAAGGTGGGGTGTTGGACACTGAAGTTTAAATAGGAGATGGCGCCATGAAGGGTCCCTGGAACTCTGGGAGTTAGTCACAGAAACAGGTACAGTCTACTCACCTGTAATGAGGAATCACTCTGGCTCCCCATGTGCTCCTAACAGAACCCAATAAGGAGAATTTATGGGTTTCTTTCCTCCATTGGGAAGCTCTCTAAGGACAAAGGCTACAATTTGTTAATGATGCCTAAAGCCTTTGAAAGCTTCTAACAAAGCCAGTGGCTTATCAGGTAATTATATAGGGCATCTTTATATCCCCATACAATTTAAGTTATATTAGATGCTTTTCCAAGTTTCTCTTGGTTAAATCTTTTCTAGTGCAACCCAGAGACCTGGAATCAAAACATTGTATCTGTAGGACAAGTCTTTTAGTTTTCTTGAACCCCTTAATTTTCTCGTTTTGATATAGAGGCTTTTTGTGACTTCACTGAGGATGTAATGGAAAAATGTCTGAACAATGCTTTTGCATTGTTTTAAAATTCACAAGGGAAAAAATATATGTATCTCTACTTCCTTCTTATGCATGATGTTTAAAACTTACTATTGAAGTATAATATACATATTAACAAACTCATACATCATAAATAAATTTTTATAAAAGTAACACTTCTGCGTAGTCAGAAACCAGATTAAACAGCAATAACAACCATTAAAATAAATAAAAGATTATCGAGACCCTAGATGAGTCCTTCATTTTTTTCCACCATGTACTATTCCCTTACACACA
>NW_017731932.1:1338533-1343789 GCF_001890085.2 Hipposideros armiger
CTATCTGAATAAATTTTACAATCAGCTTCCAAAGTTCTGAAAAGAAGAAGAAAGATTTAAGGAAGGAAGGAAAGAAGGGTGGGAGGGAAGGAGGGAGAAAGGGAGGAAGGGATAGAAAAAAGAGTGAGTGATGGAGGGAGGAAAAGCTGGAGAGAGGAAGGCAGGAAGAAAAGATTTATGCTGGGATTATACTGAAACTACAGATCAATGTAGAGGTTCTGGACATTGTTAAAATATTAAGTCTCCTATTCCATCGACATATGTGGTATAAATTTTCATTGATGTATCACTTTTAAATGCCTTGTCAAATTTTTATACATATCATTACTGAGGTTTTAGATTTTTAAAATTATATTTATTTCTAAACTAGGTGTTTTCAAAATGGTTTCATAAATATTATCTTTTCTTCAATTTTATTTTCTAACTGATGTAGGTGACACGTAAAGTTGATTTTTCTAAATTTGTTTTGTATCCAGCAAATTTGCTGAATTCCCTTGTTATTTCCAATTAATTATTCATAGGCTTTTCTCAATGTAGTCATTCATAACATTTACCAAAAAATAAAAAAAATGGCTCTTTGTGATTTCCTATTTCTCTTTATACCTTTTATTTCTTACATTGTCATAGTGAGCCAACCAGAATGTGTAATACATACTGAATAGAAATGGTGAGATGGTCTCCTAGTCTTGGGGCCAATTTCAGAAGAATAGTTTTCAATGTTTCAGTTACAATACAAGCTTTATGGAGAATTTTTAATGTAATGATATGTATACTTCATGATAATATCACAGAGTGTTTTCACTGCCCTAAAAATCTCCTGTGTTCAACCAATGCAGCCTCCCTCCTGTGTACAATTTTTACCGGTATCATTTACTAGTAATGTGTGTGTGTGTGTGGGGTGGGGTGGAGGGGGCATACATTGATTTTTAATAAAAATAAGTGCAATTTTGTTAAAAATAAGCTCTCCTGAATTTTGCCACCATGGATAAAAAGATTTAAACCTTATACATATTTAGACTAAGCAATTACTTTTTCTAAACTTGAAATGTGTTTAATTATTTTTAAGTATTTACTCATATTACATTGTTGGCATTGAATGTTCCCACAAATCTATTTCATTTTTTCTTTACCAGTACTAATATTAGTTATTTAATTTATGTAATTGATTTTCAACTGTGAAATAAACCTCGTATTCTTGCTTAGACGCAGTGCTTTTTTTTTTTTTTTAAATATGGAACGCTTCACGAATTTAAGTGTCATCCTAGCTCAGGGGCCATGCTAATCTCTGTGTCGTTCCAATTTTAGTATATGTGCTGCCGAAGTGAAAACTTCTTTTTCTTCTTGAATTATTGTATAGAATACGTTTTATAAACATACCACAATATATTCACTATTCTACCTTTGATAAGCATCAAACATCTATGATCACCACATCTGCCAAAAACATTGTACTACTCATCCTGAAGTAAACACAATTACTCAGGAATTATAATCACTCAGTAAACATAATTACTGCATTATAGGTAATACACATACTAAAATTTAGTAATTACTGCCCTTNTTTTGACTCTTGGGCAACTTTTCTTTTTTGCACCACACAGACTCTAGACTACAATATTGTAGCTTAGATAGGCATTCCCATCAAGAGTCTACATTTATACCATGGTGTCCTCACATGAGTGACACAGTGTAGAAATGTCTACAGGCTGTCCTATTATTTTAAAACTCTTAGGGAATTAAAATAACACATTATGCAAATAGGTGTTGCTTCCTTGATTTGTTGCTCATGTTGTTTTTACTTTACCCTCAGGGACAGAAATTCATTACTTTACTGCTCATTTCATTGTGAGTTTCCATCATCTGTCTGGTTCCACTTGTCTTTTGCTTTTGTTTTCTGTTTTTCCTTTATTGCGTATTACACCATTTCAGTGATTCTGTCCTGTGCAAACACACTCCAGTACAGATCTATCCCATCACCACAAAGTTCCCTTTATAGCCCTTTAATAATGAATGTTGTGGCTGGACCAGCCCTAGTGGTTTTTACGGTTGCAAGACACCGTTCAGCAATAACTTCAAGGAAACTTTGAAAAGATACAGGTTTCTTATTTACAAGACCTTGAAATTACACAGCACACTTGGGCCACACTGAGAGGTCCTGGGGAAAGAAAGAGAGAGTGGAAGTTAGGGACCTAGGGTTCAGCTTTTACTGGGGTCCAGGATGTGGGCCTGGGTTATGTGGGCTCACTCTTTATTGGTGAATTTAAAACATAAGTAGTAGAATTTAAAGCCACGGAAGAGAAAACAAACATTAGCCCAAATGGTCTGTAAAACAAAGGAGCCTGAGTGGGGGAAGGGAGCCTGGCTCTTTAACCAGTGGTGTGGCTGGTGACGTGTTCATTGGAGATAGCCATATTTTGAAGTGGATGCTTCTTTAAAATGGGTGCCTCAGGAACCACAGTTAAAATCAAGCCCTTGCATTACAAAAAAGAAAACAAAATGTGAGAGTTTCCACTACACCACACCCACTTCTTCCTCTGCCAGTGTTTCTAACCCCTGGTAATCACTCACCTGTACTCCATCACCATGTTTTTGCCATTTGAAGGATGTTTTATACATAATATCATACCACTCGCAATCTTTTGGGATTGGCTTTTTTCACTCATCATGATTGTTTTAAAATTCACTTGTGCCTTTGTGTATATAATTATTTGTTCCTTTATTGTTGCTGAGTAGTAATTTCATGTATTGATGATACAATTTGCTTAAACACTCACTCATTAACAGGCATGTGGGTTCTTTCCAGTTTTCAACTAAGATGAGTAAAACTTCCCTGAGCGTTCACTTAACGATGATAGTATGAACATAAGTTTTCCTCCATTTGGGATGAGTGTCCAAGAGTTGACTGGTAGATTGTTGTAATTTCGAGGGAGTTCATTTTATCAATTGTTACTTTCATAGATTATGCTTTTGATGTCATGTCTATAAACTCTTTGTTCTTCTGTACTTGTTGGATTGCGTATGTTTTTTACGTGTCAGTGGCTTTGAGCAACGTGAGTATGATGTGCCTTCAAATAGTGTCTATGTATTGCTTGTATCTGTGGTTTGTTAATCTTCATTTTGAGGATTTAAAATTGTGATCATATTTGAAAATTTTCACATTTTCTTTAAATAACTTTAATGCACTCATTTTTCATATAGCCAGCTTCTCATTGTGCCTGTTTTCTGTATTTTCTACAAGCCCCATCAAAAGAGGGATTTTGGTTATAAACAGTATATGTTTATTTCTTCAAATGCATCCATTTATATAAAATCTATCAGGATCCTTTTTTATGCCTTTACCATATTAGGGACTACAGGATAAAATTATGAATGCAATATACAGAATCAATGACTTTATAAAAATAAATGTTTCATGGAAGAGAAATGTAAGCAGTACTATAGGAATGGCACCAATCAGACTTGAAAGTAAATATAGGTAAAGATCTAAAGTATGAGCAGAAAACAGCTGTTAGTGATATATGTTGTTTGAAAATAGTAAACAGTTTTCTTTATTTCTATGCTTATCACACTTGGAATCTTGCCCACCCCATGGAGGTAATAGCACCAGGTAAAGCAAAGCCCGTTACAGCATACACTGGAGAATCCATAATCGACTGCTAGCGTACCTTCCAGCAGATTTTAAACAGAGTATTTGCACACGTGCTCCAGGTTCTAGTTAGGGCACCTTTCACCTCTTTGTTCCTCAAGCTGTAGATCATGGGATTCAGCATGGGGATTATCAGCGTGTAAAACACAGAGGCCATTTGATCAGTGTCAAGTGAATGACTGGACTTGGGCTGCACATACATGAAGAATAAGGTCCCATAGAAGATGACTATGACTGCCAGATGGGACCCACAGGTGGAGAAGGCCTTGCGCCTGCCCTCCGTGGAGTTCATCCTGAGGATGGCTCCAAGGATCAGAAGGTAGGACACAAGGACGATCGGAAGAGAGGAAGCCAAACTAAAAGCTGCAAAGATGAGAATTATCAATTTAATGTCATGTGTGTTCGAGCAGAGCAAAGATATCAACGGCAGAGAATCACAGTAGAAATGCCTGATGACATTATAGCCACAAAATGATGAAGTGAAAATTTTAATGATGACCAGCAAAGACAAAAAGACACTGTAGACATAAGGGATTGCCACCAGCAACAGACATGTCCTTGGTGACATGACAACTGTGTAGAGTAGAGGGTTACAGATGGCCACATACCGGTCATAGGCCATGGCCGACAGAATGAAAACTTCACTAGTGATAAACATACTGAAGAAAGTGAGTTGGGTAGCACACCCATTATAGGAGATTGTATGTTGATCTGTGGCAATATTTACTAGCATTTTTGGCCCTACAGCCGTTGAGTAACCGAGATCAGTGAAAGCCAGGTGTCTGAGGAAATAGTACATGGGTGTCTGTATCCTGCGGTCCATCTTGGTGAGGATGATCAAGCCCAGGTTACCCACCACGGAGACCATGTAAACAATGAGGAAGAGAGCAAATAAGGGTGCCTGCAGCTCCGGGAGGGCCGTGATCCCCATGAGGATGAATTCATTCAATATTGTCAGATTGTGTCTGTCCATCCAGGCCATTCTGGAAACCTACAATGGGCATGAGTATAAAAATTATCAATCACTTTTATGAGCTATGACTGAGATCACCATTGTAATTAGTGGTTAATTGCTTAAATCTCTCATTTAAAACTTCTTACTTTATTTGGCCACAGCAACATGTGGCAGCTTAATTCTCTCTCCCCTGGTTCAATGAATCTCTGCAGTTTTCTTCGATTCAACTCCAAAAGCACAAACAACAAAGTAAAAATTTATAAAACAAACTTTTGTGCACCAAATGATATTACCAGAGAATTAAAAGGTGACCTACAGAAAGTAAAAAACTGCAAATTATATATCTGGCTAGGGCCTAGTATGTACACTATACAAAGGATTCTTACAATTCTACAACTATAAGACAAACAATGTATATTTTTAAAAAGGTAAAAGACTTGAACAGACATTTTTTACAGAAGATTTACAAATGGCCCAAAGTACATGAAAAGATGTTCAGCAACAGTAGCCATTAGGGAAATACACATTAAAACCACAATGAGAGACCACTTTACACCCACTAGGGTTGCTATTTAAAAAAGAGAAAAGAAAAATTAAGAAGGCTGGCAAGAGTGAGGCGAGATTAGAACTTTTGTACATTGTGGTTGAGAACGTC
>NW_017731932.1:1350089-1354160 GCF_001890085.2 Hipposideros armiger
GTGCCAGCACACATGAGCAGGAAGGAAACTTACAAGCAATTAACAGAACAGGATAACAGGAAATGTATATGAGCAAGTCGTTGCCTTCGCTCTGCCCTACCCAAGAGGGAATCGCAGGCCAGTCTCCAAAGTCTGTAACCATTTCCTAACTGACAGGCCTTCACACCTGGGCCCCATCCTCTACGCATACAGGGTTTGGCACCGTGCCTTTCTTTGGGACCGAACTCTGGATCCAAAGACCACAGCAACAGTACAAAGCACAGCATGGAAGTCCTTTGGGGTCCACCCCTTAGTACGGTTTGGGACGGTGGCACCTGCTCTATACAGCAAGGGGAGTGCTCAAGCATTTCCACCCAGACATAGCACAACGAGGGCGGGACATTGTGGTATCCTCATCGTATAAGAGTGTCCACTGCTTCCTGACATGAGGTCCAGTCTCTGTTCATCCGCCCGGAGCACAGTCCAAACCAATCTGAGGCTCTAGCTGGTTTTATGCGCCATGGGAGTCCTTCAGCCGCTGATGTGGGGAGCTCAGTGCACACCCAGGACTGGGAGGCGTTGGCCACCAGTCCATGGCCACCAGTCCATGGCGGATTGTCGGACTGTGCAGGCACCCTGCTGGCAGGACCACAGATGTCCATTGTCGTCCTTCCCAAGTGAAGGCAAACTGCTCCTGAATCTGGTACAATGTCGATGGAGAAAAAGGCGTTTGCCAAGTCTGCGACGTAATGGTACCTCCCCAGCGTCAAGGACAGGCGGTCCATGAGGGCCATTATGGAGAGGATGGCAGTATGCAGGGGCGGCGTCACCCTGTTCACTTCCCGGTACTCCACAGCCATGCGCCAAGTGCCAACGGCTTGCGGACCGGCCACTCAGGAATTGAATGAGCTGTGAGTGGGGCGTATAATGCCCGCCTCCTCCAGCTTCAGGATCGTCAGGCTGATCTCCTCAGGTCCTCCTGGGAGGCGGTACTGGCACACACGAACTGTCCTGGCAGGACTTGGCAGGACGATGGACTTGTGGTGCGGGTGCCCTCGCTTCATTGTTCACACAACTCGCATTCCTAAGCGGAATTCGCCCGGTGTGGTCTGCACTGCAAGGCCCTGCAACACATCCACCCCTAGCATGTACTCCGCTACCGGGGAGAAGTCACCACGTAGGCCCATAGGGCAAGGCGTCTAATGCCCAGAACCACAGCTGCCTGCTGCACCCGTGTAGGACGGCCTCCGTACCCCTCTATGTACGCTAGGGGGCCTCCAAAGCAGTTGGGATTGCCGTCCAGCACGGTGCTGTTGGCACGCGTGTCCACCAGGGCCAACACACCTGCCCACTGCCAGGGACCAATGAATGGTCAGTTCCACATGAGGCCTCCGGTCTCCTGGTTCCCCCACCAACCAGGTCCCTCGGCCTGATGCCTAGTCATAGAAATCCTGCAGCCTCACTTCACGAGCAGCGACCTTTGACAGCTTGGTGAACTTCTGTTCTGGGCTCACCTGGGTCCAGAGGGCCAGCAGCACGTCATTGGGCTGCTGTTCGATCTTTGCTTGTGACACGCCTGCCAACAGATCAGCCACATTTGCATCCAGGTTACTTTGACAGAACCTGCTGCCACTGGGCGGGGGCTCTGCCTTTGGCCCCATGGGCAAGCCCTGGGAGTGGTTTTGACAGGACTAACTACTCCTCTCCCTTTGTCCTTCCGCCGGATCTCCACGTCACCCAGCCCACCCATAGCCGTTGTGACCTCATGAATGCAGCGTTCCACAAAGGGGGTCAGAATGGCAGCCACTGGGCCAAAGGAGCCTGCCGGGCTGGATGTAAGGATCAGGTCCTTCATCCGTGTGGTGAGCACTGCCTCATCAGGGCTATTATAGCGCTCCCGAAAGGTCATCTGGCGCATGCCCATCTCCCTGACGATTTGCCCAGCTCCGTGTACGTGGACCATTTGCCGACCACCTCCGGCAGCTCCCCTGGGTCTGTCCAGACCATACAGGCTGCCAACATTAGCCAGTTGATCAGGGAGTGATTACCCTGGTCATTTCCCACCACGTGCTGGACATTCTGCAGGCTCTGGCAGAGGGAGGGAATCACCGTGAAGGAGGTGAGTTGGGCCATCTCATCGGGGACAGCTCTGTGCTCTCTGCTCCATCATCCCACAGTTGCAGCAGCCAAACTGGTATGGTCTCTCCGACCTGTTGTTGAACCTGCTGAGCTAACTCCCGGAGCTCAGCGGACGTATATGCCATATACGTCGTGTCCCGCTTGACCTCTGGCACCCTGGCAGGGCCTACTCCCGGGCAGTGGGCTGGTCATGTTCTATCCGTCAGCTGATTACCGGGTGGGCCTGGAGCACGACTTGCATTGGGCTCTCGGGTCGTGATGCAGGGCGGGAGGAAAACGGAGAGCCTACCTGGACTTCCAATGCGTTTTCCATGGCATGGACCAGTTGTTCCAACGACTCCTGAGCCCACTTCAGCTGCTGCATCTGCTGCCTCTGGTCGCGTCCAGTGACCACTTGCTTCCGCAAGACAGAGAGGAGCAGCCGTGCAACCTGCCCCGCCAACTCGCGGTGGGCCATGGGTATGCTCATCTCCATATGGCCTAACGCCTCCCGCACAGCCTCAGGTGTGGGCTCTACCGCCTCCCAGTCCTCAGGTGGGGCCCACACCATGAGCAATTCAGCGACCAGGTGCCACAACACGGTCGGGGGCCACATGGTGGAGTCCTCCCCCGAGAGCCTCGGGGCAGCCGGGCAGTCATTCAATGAATCCTGCCAACTACACCTAATGTCGAGTCGCAGGGTGTCAATCAGGGACTGTCTTGGTGGTGAGAGGCCCAGCTGAAAAAAGGAACAAGGCAGACTGTGTTCCATAAACGCAACAGCAGCTCTTTATTGATCCGAGGCTGGGGCCAGAGAGAGAGAGAGAGAGAGAGAGAGAGAGAGAGAGAGCGCTCCAAAATGGAAGCGGGGCTTTTTACCCTCATACAAACAACAGGTGCACGGTGCCAGCTCGCATGAGCAGGAAGGAAACTTACAAGCCATTAACAGAACAGGATAACAGGAAATGTGCATCAGCAAGTCGTTTTCTCTCCTCTGTCCTACCCAAGGGAGAGGGGCAGGCTGCGCTCCAAAGCCTGGAAACATTTCCTAACTGAGAGGCCTTAACACCTGGGCCCCACACCACAAACTCATCGACAGGCAGGTGGGCTCTTTCCAGTTTTCAACTAAGACGTAAAATTTCACTGAGCGTTCACTCTATGATTATAGAATGAGCATAAGTTTTCATTCCCTTGGGATGAGTGTCCAGAGTGTGACTGGTAGATATTTGTAATTTTGAGAGAGTCCATTTTATCGATTGGTACTTTTATACATTATGCTTTTTTAAAAAAAAAGATTTTTATTGGAGAATTGGGGGTATGGGAACAGTGCTGGGGAATTGGGGGAAGGGGAACAGACAAGCTGCTGTCGTTTTGTTCTTCAGTCTAGTTGTGGAGGACGTTGTTTCACTGGCCCAAATTGGCACCATCACTGTGTTCCTCGCGGGTGAGGCAGATCAGTCGCCTGCTTCTGGATGGCCGCTCACTGCGGCTGCTGACCGCTCACGCTGGCTGCTGGCTACACACGGTAGCCCATGGCAACCCACTGCCACAGGGGCTGCAGCCCAATGCTGTTGCCGGTGATTCACAGCAGCCCAGCTCCAGGTTAAGCTGTTGTTCAGCATCTTAGCTGTAGAGGGCAGTGTCACTGGCCCTAATATGTGAGATCCAAACCGAGGCCCTCTGGCATCCCAAGCCAGCCCTCAACCATCGAGACACTCTGCCGGACCTAGATTATGCTTTTGATGTCATGTCTATAAATACTTTGTTCTCTGTACTTGTTTGATTGCTTATGCTTTTTTATTTATCAGTGGCTTTGAGCAATTTAATTATGATGTGCCTTCTAATAGTTGTCTATGTATTACTTGTATCTGTGGTTTGTTAATCATCAATTTCAGGATATAAAATTTTCATTTTATTTAAAATTTTTCACATTTTCTTTAAATAATTCCAATGCAACCATTTTTCATATAGCCA
>NW_017731932.1:1359665-1360909 GCF_001890085.2 Hipposideros armiger
AGGTGTCTGAGAAAGAAGTACATGGGTGTCTGTAGCCTGGAGTCCATCGTGGTGAGGATGACTATGCCCAAGTTGCCCACCACTGAGACAGCATAGATGACGAGGAAGAGCCCGAATAATGGAGCCTGCAGCTCAGGGCGGTCTGTGATCCCCATGAGTATGAATTCATTGAACACCGTTAGATTTTGTGTTTCCATGCAGGTTTATCAGGAAACCTATTTCTGGAATGAGACATCAGCATAGTCAATAGATTTTGTGTATTATTATCTGGGAGACTATAGTTGCAAAACTAGTATAAACAAGATACATCCAAGCTTTCCAATTTGTATATATGAAAATAAACCCACCTCCCACAAATAATTGTCTACCTAAATAAAGATAGATGCAGAGGTAGTCAGTGGTTCATGCCTGGAGGTATTTTACTAACCAAGGAGATTGCTCAGTGTTTGGGTTGTAACAACTGGGAGGTAGGGTGCAACTGGCATGTAGGTTTAGAAGTCAGTTATGCTTCTAAACATTCTACAATACCTAGTATCCAATCCAAAATAGCAATGGTGCCAAGGTTAAGAAACCAGGATGGTAATGATAAATAGATTAGATAGATGATGATAGATGATAGATAGATGGATAGATAGATAGATATAGATAGAAAGATAGATAATTGGTAGATGAATAAATAGGTGATGATGAATAGATAGATATAGATAGAAAGAAGATTGATATAGATACATAGATACACAGATAGATACATGAATAGATACAGGTAGGTATAGAGTATACAGATATATGTAGATACATATAAATGTATAGAAATAGATACAGATATATACACACAGATGTATAAAGGAAATATGAAAAAAGTTAAAACTATGGTAAACATTTGGGTGTTATAAAGATAAATTATTATTATGCTATTCTATAAAGTTTTCTTTAGTTATTTATATAATGCAATCACATAGCGACACTTATAAATTAAATTTAGTAATATGACAATGCATATGCCAGTTATATAACAAACTGTATTGTACAATTATGTAGCAGTTGTAATAAAAATTTAAAAGCACAAATCCAAAAATGTATAGAACCCTCTACTTCAACACATAGTCCTACAAAATCTTTTATGCCTATGGGTGCTACAGGCTGAAACAGTTAATACACTTGACAGAAATTGGACATGTGTAAAAATAAGAAAACTGTAACAGTCTGCAGTGAGAAGTACTTGTCTTTATATGCAGAAACATATG
>NW_017736860.1:0-1200 GCF_001890085.2 Hipposideros armiger
CTCTGTCTCGGTCTGTACTCTCTCTCTCTTTTTCACCCTCCTCTCTCTCTCTCTCTCTCTCTCACTCTCTCGCTCACTCTCTACCTCCCTCCTATCTCTCTCGCGCCCTCCTCTCTCTTTCTCTCCCTTCTCTCTCTCTCTCTCTCTCTCTCTCTCTCTCTCTCCCCCTCCCATCTGTCTCTCTCTCACCCTCTTGTTTCTCTGTCTCTGTCTGTCTCTCTCTCTTTCACCCTCCTCTCTGTCTCTCTCTCCCTCCTCTCTCTCACTCTATCTCTCCCTCCTCTCCCATTCTCTCTTCTCCCTCTCTCTCTCTCTCCCCAACTCCCTCCTCTCTCTTTCTCCCTCCATCCTCTCTATCCATCCCTCCGCTCTCTCTCTCTCTCTGTCTCTCTCCCATTTCTCTCTCTCTCCCTCCTCTCTCTCTTTCTCTCTCTCCCTCCTCTCTCGCTCTCTCTCTCTGGCCCTTCTCTCTCTCTCCCTCTCTATCTCTCTCTCTGTCTCTCTCCCATTTCTCTCTCTCCCTCCTCTCTCTCTTTCTTCACTCTGTCTCCCTCCTCTCTCTCTCTCTGTCTCTCTCCCTCCTCTCTCTCTCTCCGCTCTCTCTCTCTTTGTCATCTCTCTCTCCCTCTCTGTCTCTCTCCCTCCTCTCACTCTCCCACTCTCCCTCTCTCCCTCCCTACTCTCTCTCTCTGTCTCTCTCTCCGTTTTTTCTCTGTCTCCCTCCTCTCTCGCTCTTTCTCCTCTCTCTCTCTCCCTACTCCCTCGCTCTATATCTCTCTCCTCTCTCTCTACCCTCCTCTTTCTCTCTCTCTCTCTGTCTCTCTCCATCCCTCCACTCTCTTTCTCTCCTCTCTCCCTCTCTCTGTGTCTCTCTCTCTCTCTCTCTCTCTCTCCATCCTCTCACTCCCTCACCCTCTTATCTGTCTGTCTCAGTCTGTCTCTCTCTCTCTTTGACCCTCCTCTCTGTCTCTCTCTACCTCCTCTCTTCTGTCCCTTCCCTCTCTCTCCCTCTCTCTCTCCCTCTCTATTTACCTCCTCTCTCTCTCTGTCCCTCCTCTTTCTCTCTCTCCCTCCTCTATCTCTCTTTCTCTCTCCCTCCCTCCTCTCTATCTACCTCTTTCTCTCACTTTCACCCTCCTCTCTATCTGTCGCTCTCTCCCTGCTCTCTCTTTCTCTCCCTACACTCTCTCTCTCTCTCTC
>NW_017736861.1:0-1283 GCF_001890085.2 Hipposideros armiger
CCGGAAATTTCTGAAGCTCATAGATTTTCAGATTTGTGGGGGTCTGATTATAGATACCAGGTGTTTACCAGGTCACACTTAATTAACTATGCAAGGGCATTACAGTGGATACATTTTCATGAACGCCATTTTTTCATACCTTTTCCCCCATGGATACACCCCCTGATGTGATGATGACATCAGCACGACTGATACCCTCATTCAAGGCATTGAGTAAGTCATCTGGGCTGGAAGAAAATAAAGACAAATACATTAACATACAAGGAAAGACTTTAAATATAGTGCCAACTTCACACTAAACCACATTATTTACTGTGTAGGCATTAACATGAGTACAGCACTGTACTCTACATGAAGTGGAAATCAACAGCCTCTCTGCCCAACAGGAGCATAACTCTTATTGTGGAGAAAGAATTGTAAGTGCGGGGGCCATGGCTCAGTTGGTTAAGAGCGTGAGCTCTGAGCAACAGGGTCACTGGTTTGATTCTCACCTGGGCTCGTGAGCTGCACCTGAGCTGAGCTGCCGCTGAGCTGCCAATAGGTGGCAGGATGGCTCAGCTGGTGAGAGCACGTGCTCCTAACAACAAGGTTGCTGGTTCAACTCCCACATGGGATGGTGGGCTATGCCCACCTGCAACTAAGATTGAACATGGTACCTTGAGCTAAGCTGCCCTGAGCGGCCGACGGGTGGCCCGATAGTTCAGTGGTTAGAGCGTGCGCTCTTAGCAACAAGATTGCCGGTTCGACTCCTGCATGGGATGGTGGGCTATGCCCATCTGCAACTAAGATTGAAAACGGCACCTTGAGCTGAGTGGCCGCGAGCTGCCGATGGGAAGCCAGATGGTGACTGGACTTGGAGCTGAGCTAGCTGCGCCCTCCACAACTAAGACTGAAGGACAACAACTTGGCTATTCCCCTTCCCCAATTCCCCAATAAAATCTTAAAAAAAAAGAATTGTAAGTGCGGAAGTAGTGGTTATTGGTACTCTCATAGGGCTTTTTGCTCTATCTAACAAGGCAACATAACAAGGGGAAACAGTGAGGTGTTGGTAGGCTTTCTAACCATCCCTGTTTGCTTAGGAATATCCCAGATTTAGTACAGAAAGTCACATGTCCTAGGGAATCCTAGACAAATCAGTACAGTTGGTCACCCTGTGTTGGAGAGATCACTTAAGACTTTTTAGAGGAAATATGACTTAAGTTAGTTAGGTCTTGAGAAATGGGCTGGATTATTACAGGTGGAAAGGAATGGGAAAGGGCCTTGTAAGCAAGAGGATCAGGCTG
>NW_017736862.1:0-1226 GCF_001890085.2 Hipposideros armiger
GACCATGTTGTCTTCCTCACAGGGGAGCAATTGATGAAGCAACATGAAGAAAGTTCCTGGAATGCACATTCCCAAACATCAGTCACTCCTCGCTCCTGACCTACTCCGCGATTTCACAGGCCTTCCTCCTGTCAAAAAGAATCAGCAAAGGGGTTAACTCAAAGGAGCGTCGCTGCAGCTGTGGGCTCAGCCTCTCCACAGAGGGACTGAATGAGCTGACTTCATGTGTAGCTGAAAACGAGCTGAATGATTTCACGTGTTGCGAGATTGCGGGCAAAACTCAGCAGCCCCAACTGCGGAAACACATACCCTCTGCACTCGCTCAGGCAGCATTTTCATGATTATGTGTGTGATTTTATTCCTTTCTTGTTTTATATTAATGTGTTTAATGGCATACAATTATTGTATTTCGTTTTGGTCTGATTATTATGACTATTTTTAAAGGCAAGCTAGTGAATTGTTTGGGCTTATCCCCTGACCCATCCCAGGCTAATTGACAGTAAATTTTCACTTGAAGTCAGCGGACTCTGAAGGGCTGGAAGGGCTGTGTACCTCATTGATTTATTGGTGCGTGCCTCAGATTGGGCTCTCCCAGAAGCAGATGCGAGGGTGTGAATGCAAGTGGTTTTGCTGGGAACTGATCTGAGGGGGATGAGGGGCGGGGAAGGGAAAGTACAGGGAGCATTACTGGGCAGGCCACTGGTATTGGCCATTGCGGAACCTCTAGAAGGCAGCATAGAACACACCCCACGGCTATCCCACTTGACGGGGAAGGTGGGGGTGTTTACCCACCAACTTTGGATAGTTGTTGGTTGAAGGCTATTTCTGGGGACACTTAATTCTCTAGCATTTTCAGCCTGCACACAGGGACACTCAAGTGAGAGTTGTAGGTGCTTATCGTAGGAAGCAGGAAGCCATCACCTGGTACAGGAATGGTGAGCGCCACGGGCATGTGCATGAGGCACCGATGGTATAAAACCTGGGATCTATAGAACATTGCACATTTGAAATACTGTGTTTCTGGATTTGCCTTTCTCTCCAGACTGTGAACTCTCTGAGGGCAGGGCCATGTCTTGTTTTGTCTCCACTGTCCATCACAATCCTGGACCAGAAGAAGCACTCAGCTAACGCCGGCTGATGGGCTGACTGGGTGAGCGAGGGAATGAGTGATTGTGAAGACTTGAAAATGCACAGGACAGAGACTGCAAACTCAAATGCCTACAGGA
>NW_017736863.1:0-1283 GCF_001890085.2 Hipposideros armiger
CATAAATTAAAGGCAATATTAAATGTTAAGGTAGAAAGATACCCTATTTTATATATGTATATAGATAGATAGATAGATAGATAGATAGATAGATATAGATATAGATAGATAGATAGATTTTTTTTAAAGATTTTTATTGGGGAATTGGGGGAAGGGGACCAGACAAGTTGCCGTCTTTTTGTTCTTCAGTCTAGTTGTGGGGACGTTGCTTCACTGGCCCAAGTTGGCACCATCATTGCGCTCTTCCCGGGTGAGGCAGATCAGTCACCAGCTTCTGGACAGCCACTCACTGAGGCTGCTGGCCACTCGCATTGGCTGCTGGCTACACACCGTAGCCCATGGCAACCCACTGCAGCAGGGGCTGCAGCCTACGCCATCGCTGGCAATTCACAGCAGCCCAGCTCCCGGTTGAGCTGTTGTTCAGCATCTTAGCTGTGGAGGGCAGTGTCACTGGCCCTCATATGTGGGATCCGAACCGGGCTCTCTGGCATCCCAAGCCAGTTCTTAACCATCGTGCCACTTGGCCAGCCCCCTATTATATATTTTTAAATACTAGGATAATACCAGTAATTATTTTGTTAGGCTAGTATTATCCAAAATGTGTTCTGAAAAAGACTAAGCAATTTCTTACCTGTTGTTCCAAAAAAAAAAAAAAAAAAGTGCCATGTTCAAAGAAATTTGATATCCGAGGTGAACAAAATCGAGTAAATTTCTTTATTTAATGATTTCATGGAAACTTTAATAACCTTCAATATGTGTAGATTGTAAAATTTTATGTAGAATTTTCCAAAGTTATGGTATAAGCCAACAGCTTTTAAAGTAGTATTTCATAGGTTTATTGCTATGGTGAGTAAACTTTGGAAAGCACTAATTTAAACCAATCACACTTTTAAATATGAAGTAAAAATATTTTACAAATTATGTCAAATTGAATCCACAAGAGATTAAAGTAGTATTCCAGAATGATTGACTAGAATTATCCCTCTATTGCCAAGCAATGGTTGATTTAATAGATTATTAAAATATATTTGAGCAGACCAATTATAAAATGTGATAATGATACACTAGACATATTCAGTAGAAACTAGCAACAATTACTGGTAAAATCTCACAACAAATATAGAATACTTCCTTAACATCATTTAATCAATGAATTCTTCATTTAATTACCGTATTTGCCGGCGTATAAATTCATCAAGGTTTTTTACATATATCAATAATGTATTACTTTATATTGGTGAGTAGTATTTCAAGGTTATGGATGTATCCTAATTTGTTTAACC
>NW_017736864.1:0-1283 GCF_001890085.2 Hipposideros armiger
GGTTAAACAAATTAGGATACATCCATAACCTTGAAATACTACTCACCAATATAAAGTAATACATTATTGATATATGTAAAAAACCTTGATGAATTTATACGCCGGCAAATACGGTAATTAAATGAAGAATTCATTGATTAAATGATGTTAAGGAAGTATTCTATATTTGTTGTGAGATTTTACCAGTAATTGTTGCTAGTTTCTACTGAATATGTCTAGTGTATCATTATCACATTTTATAATTGGTCTGCTCAAATATATTTTAATAATCTATTAAATCAACCATTGCTTGGCAATAGAGGGATAATTCTAGTCAATCATTCTGGAATACTACTTTAATCTCTTGTGGATTCAATTTGACATAATTTGTAAAATATTTTTACTTCATATTTAAAAGTGTGATTGGTTTAAATTAGTGCTTTCCAAAGTTTACTCACCATAGCAATAAACCTATGAAATACTACTTTAAAAGCTGTTGGCTTATACCATAACTTTGGAAAATTCTACATAAAATTTTACAATCTACACATATTGAAGGTTATTAAAGTTTCCATGAAATCATTAAATAAAGAAATTTACTCGATTTTGTTCACCTCGGATATCAAATTTCTTTGAACATGGCACTTTTTTTTTTTTTTTTTTGGAACAACAGGTAAGAAATTGCTTAGTCTTTTTCAGAACACATTTTGGATAATACTAGCCTAACAAAATAATTACTGGTATTATCCTAGTATTTAAAAATATATAATAGGGGGCTGGCCAAGTGGCACGATGGTTAAGAACTGGCTTGGGATGCCAGAGAGCCCGGTTCGGATCCCACATATGAGGGCCAGTGACACTGCCCTCCACAGCTAAGATGCTGAACAACAGCTCAACCGGGAGCTGGGCTGCTGTGAATTGCCAGCGATGGCGTAGGCTGCAGCCCCTGCTGCAGTGGGTTGCCATGGGCTACCGTATGTAGCCAGCAGCCAGCGTGAGCGGCCAGCAGCCTCAGTGAGTGGCTGTCCAGAAGCTGGTGACTGATCTGCCTCACCCGGGAAGAGCGCAATGATGGTGCCAACTTGGGCCAGTGAAGCAACGTCCCCACAACTAGACTGAAGAACAAAAAGACGGCAACTTGTCTGGTCCCCTTCCCCCAATTCCCCAATAAAAATCTTTAAAAAAAATCTATCTATCTATCTATATCTATATCTATCTATCTATCTATCTATCTATCTATCTATATACATATATAAAATAGGGTATCTTTCTACCTTAACATTTAATATTGCCTTTAATTTATG
>NW_017736865.1:0-1282 GCF_001890085.2 Hipposideros armiger
TGTTCTGACCGTACTGTCCAAAATTTACCAGGTGGTTCAGAATTTCTTAACAGATTCATACTCTGAAGCAAAACAATGATTTTAAGGGTGGCCGAGAGAAGTGTTTCTTTTCTTTCTTTCTTTTTTTTTTTTTTAGCTGAGCCATCCTGCCACCTGTTGGCAACTCAGCGGTAGCTCTGCTGGGGCCGGGAATCCAACCGGCAACCCTGTTGCTCAGAGCTTACACTCTTGAGTGAGCTGTTAGCCAACTGAACCACTCGGCCAGTACTGGAGAGCAGCGTTTCTTGATTTGAATGCTCATTCCAATCACTGGGCGGTCGTGTTGAGATACAGATTCTGGTTCATTAGGTAGCATGAGGCCCTAGATTCTTCATTTCTAGCAAGCTGTCCTAGCTAAGGCTGTTAGTTAGCCAATAACTATTTGAGTAGCAATGGTCTAAGAATACAGAGTAGCATATATGAATTTCAGAATTCATTCTGAATATACTATTGATCTGTCAGTGCAGTGTAAGACAAAATTTATGTATGTGAAAGGGCCCCTCACCATTCCTAGACTCTGTGAAGACAGCAGGTTTTCATTTATTCATTCATTTTGAGTTAGTCATATCCTCTGTTCTCAGGAACACAAACCTTACTGCTCAGGAAAACAGATCTCACCATCCTTCATTACTCAGGGCAACCTTTGAACCTATTTTTGTAGGTAGCTGACAGCTACCTACCTAACTGCTCTCTCTGCCATTGGTGTCAATTTGTCTTTAAATTTTAAAGCAAAATTTACTATCTTCCTGCACTGACCTGTCATTTCCAAGGAATGGCATCATTGTACAGTCAGGTGCCCAAGATAGGAACTTCGGAATTATTTAATATTTCTCTCCATATCATCTTAGTCAATGAATTGATTGCCAAGACCTGAGGATGGCACCTCCCAAATAGCTTACAGTTTATACATGCTGCAGATATTAGGTTAAAGATAGCTTTCTCCAAGACTCCCTTTCTCCCCTACCATCCCCATCCCATAACCACAGCTACACCCAAACTGCTGGCTCCTTCTGCTCAGTTTCCTCAGAGCTACCCATGCTTCTCCTCTCTTAATCTTAACATGTTTATGATTATAGAAACTTTATATGTTTTTATTTTCCACTATCATGCCCAAGCCCAGAGAAGAGTCTAGAACAGACAAAAGGTCTAACAAGAATCTGTTGGAGGTGGCCGGTTAGCTCAGTTGGTTAGAGCGTAGTGCTAATAACACCAAGGTTGCTGGTTCAATCCCTGCAAGGGCCAT
>NW_017736866.1:0-1282 GCF_001890085.2 Hipposideros armiger
TGCCACCCACAGCAACTTGCTAACCAGGAAACTCCTGTTTCCTGTTCTAGGGCAGCAGCAGACATAGCCCAGAATTTCTTCTCTCCCCCTGTCAGAGTCATCTCTCCTTGCAGAGCTCTGACATGAAGAAGAACAAGACATTTTCAGTTTAGTAGAAGATATGAAAGATGTTGCTTTCCATCCTCTGAAGGTGGTCATGGCTTCCATGTGGCTGGGTAAGGATGCCCCCCCCCCACACTTGGGAATGGGCCTCCTCTATGACCCTAGGATTGGGAATCCAAGCAATGTTTTATGGGTATCTTGGGAAGGAATGATAGCAGGGTATAATAAATAATTTCTTTGCCCCATGTCACTTATCCCAAAACCAAATGATTGTATCTTTCTCCTTTTAGTACCTAATATTGCCCAGAAGATAACCCAAGGTCAACCAGCAATGTTAGTGCAGGAGAAGGGGACTGTGCATATGACACCAGTGATGTAACTTACAGTCTATTCTGGTACAAACAGCTCAGCAGTGGGGCAATGATTTTCCTTATTCGTCAGGACTCTTATAGCAAGCAAAATGCCACAGAAGGTCGCTACTCTTTAAATTTTCAGAAAGCATACAAATCTGCCAACCTTGTCATCTCAGCTTCACATCTGGAAGACTCTGCATTGTATTTCTGTGCCCTGAGAGAGTCGACAGTGAGAGGCCTGTTGGAAGGAGGTGTATCAAAACCCCAGGGCTCTGCTTTATACATCCATCTGCTGTAGAGACCAAGGCCAGGAATTGCCATCACAGACAGGAAGTGGCGAGGCCTGTGGCAGCATAGGTTAGAGGTCAGTCAAGGTAAGAAAATACCTCTCTAGATTCATATACCATGTCTAGAGTTATCCTTCATGAACAAGATTGAAAATTAGGTTTGAAATTGTTTGTTAAAGACAGAGAACACCACAATAAACTTTGTCATTTGGTGATAGATTGAGCTAGAAGAATTGACTAGGGAAATTCAGAAACATCTGACTCAAACATCAGTAAAGATACGTGCGAATTGTTGGATTTTCAGATCAATTTTTCTATAAATATTTATGGAGTATATATTTTTTTGTTGTAGGTATTGTTGTGAACAAGAAAGTCCATGAAATCTGTCTGTGCTTTTCCTCTTGTCATATGTTATGCTTTTATATAGTGTTTAGTTAGTTTTCTTGAGATCTGTTAGCTGAGTTAAGCGTATTCTCATTTATATTCTAAGGTGCCTTCTATGTGACAAACTTTGTTCTGATGCTCTTTCTGTCTTACTAA
>NW_017736867.1:0-1257 GCF_001890085.2 Hipposideros armiger
TTCCCGGGTGAGGCAGTCACTCACCAGCCATTGGACGGCAGCTCATGAAAGCTCACACCCGCTGCCAGCCAGCCCCACTGCAGCCAAAGCCGTCACCGGTGACTCACGCAGCCCAGCTCCAGGTGGAGCTGTTGTTCACCATCTTAGTTGTAGAAGGCAGTGTCACTGGCCCTCATGTGGGATCCGAACCCTGGGCCCTGCTGCTCAGAGCTGGCGTCCCAAGCCAACTCTTAACCAACGCGCCACTCAGCCGGCCCTCTTTATGTCTTTTTTGATGTGATGTCTCAGTCCTTCACTCATTTCTCAAGCAGGTTGTTTGTTTTCTTATTATTGAATTTTAGGTATACTTTGTATATTTTGGATATAAATCCTTTATAAGATATGTGTTTGGTAAACTTTTTCTCATAGTCTATGACTTGTCTTTTCATCCTCTTAACGGTGTCCATCTGTCCTTTCTCTCCACCACCTCCCTAGAGCAGCGGTTTTCAATCTGTGGGTCACGACCCCTTTGGGGGTCGAACGACCCTTTCACAGGGGTCACCGGGTACTCGTATGTGGGCGTATCTGCATGTGGGCCTGGAGACGGATAGAGGAGTGGTGTCTTGGTTCCTAAGACCATCGAAAATATGTGTTTTCTGATGGTCTTAGGCGACCCCTGTGAAAGGTTGAGAACTGCTGCCCTAGAGGCACAATGAGAACTTTTTAGGGTCTTCATTGTGAGAACATGGTAAAGTTCCTGGAGATGAAGCTTATGCAAATGTGGCTCCCCCAAAACTGAGATGCCAGGATTTTGGTTTTTTGGGTTTTCTTTTTTTTCTGGCTCTGAGTCCACACTCAACTTTTAGCAGTTCGTTAGATTCCCATATCATTGTACCTACCAGTTTATGGCTCCTCACCTGTGACTTACTTGATGCACCTGTCTCTTCAGATTTCCAGGAGGCAGTTTTTCCTGTAGCCTCTATTCTCTAATGTGTTCTAGAAAATTCATTGATTTATTGTTTGTCCAGCTTTTTCTTGTAAGGATGAACAAAAGGGTGATAGCTTCCAAGACCTTTACATTATTGGAACTGACACCAGAAATCTAATGTATTTTTATAAGTAGACTATAGTTTTATTATTGTTGTTTTTATTTACTGTATATTTTAATTTATGTTAGTTATTTGCTTTTTATTTATTTATTTATTTATTTACTTATTTATTTAAGCTGAGCCATCCTTCTACCTGTTGGCAGCTCAGTGGCTGCTCAGCTTGGGCTGG
>NW_017736868.1:0-1281 GCF_001890085.2 Hipposideros armiger
CGCAATGATAATACCAACATGGGCCAGTGAAGCAACGTCCTCCACAACTAGACTGAAGAACAAAAGGACAGCAACTTGTCTGTTCCCCTTCCCTGATTCTCCAACGCTGTTCCCCTCCCCCAATTCCCCAATAAAATCTTAAAAAGAAAAAAAAAATCAATTCAGCCAATATTTGCCAGAGTTTAATCCATTTAGATTTAAAGTAATTACTGATAAGAACTTATTTCTGTCATTTTGCCAGTTGTAGTCTATATATCTCATATCTTTTTTATTCCTTAATTCCTCCATTACAGCCCTCTTTTGTGTTTAACTTTTTTCTACTGTACTATTCTGATTCTCTTCTCATTTCTTTTTCTTTTTTTTTCTTTTTTTTTTTCTAGTTATTTTCTTAGTATTTACCCTGGGGGTTACAAATAACACCTTAGGATAATAATAACCATCTAGTTTGAATTGACTCAACTTAGCTTCAATAGTACAAAAAACTCTGCTCCTATGCAGCTCTGTCCTACCCTCGCTTGTGTTCCTACTGTCACAAACTACATCTGTATGCATTGTGTGCTCATTAACATAGACTTATAATCACTGTCTTATGTATTTGTCTTTTAAATCATATAGGAGAAAAAGAAGAGTTATAAATCAATAATACTAGATTTTATATTTACCTATATAGGTACAATTACTGGTGTTCTTTGTTTCTTTGCATAGTTTCTAGTTACTCTCTAGTGTCCTTTCATTTCAGTCTGAAGGACTTACTTCCTTTAAAAGGAATTTCTTGTAGGGCAGGTCTACTAGCAGTAAACTTCTTCAGCTTTTGTTTATCTGGGGATGCCTTAATTTCTCCTACTTTTTTCATTAATAAATTTTTTGTTATAAAATTCTATGTATTTGTGCTTTAAAATGTTAATAACTGTTCTGTGTATTATCAATATATTTTTCCAATTTTTTTATTGTGGTAAAATACACATAACCTAAAATTTACCATCTTAACCTTTTTTTTTCAAAGATTTTTATTGGGGAATTGGGGGGATGGGAACAGTGCTGGGGAATTGGGGGGAAGGGGAACAGACAAGTTGCTGTCCTTTTGTTCTTCAGTTTAGTTGTGGAGGACATTGCTTCACTGGCCCAAGTTGGCACCATCATTGCGCTCTTCCCAGGTGAGGCAGATCACTCGCCAGCTTCTGGACGGCTGCTCACTGCGGCTGCTGGCCACTCACGCTGGCTGCTGGCTACATACGGTAGCCCATGGCAACCCACTGCCACAGGGGCTGCAGCCTACACCAT
>NW_017731933.1:0-1643 GCF_001890085.2 Hipposideros armiger
ATATTCCCCGCACCTTGAGTGTGGCAGAACTTGTGGATATTATGGGATTTTCACTCTCTTGAGTAGGTTACATTATATGAGATTCCAATTTAGAAGACCGGATGGAGAGATTTTAAGGAAATGAGATTCTCCTAGCTTTCTTTCTTAAAACAAGCTGCCACATTTTGAAAGGGGCTTGTGACTAGGACTTAAAGATAACTTCTAGGAACTGAGCATAAACCCTGGCCAGCAGCCCATAAAAACAAGCAAATAAACAAACAAACCACAACCAAAACAGGACCTCAATCTTACAGCTTTAAGAAACTGAATTCAGCCAACAGCTTGAACCAGCTTTCAAGAGGAGCCTGCACCTTCAAAGGGACCGCAGACCTGACCAAGAGACTGACTTCTGCTCCGTGAGACTGAGCTGAATACAGTACATCCCTGTCTGCATCCTGACTCCCGTCAGTTCTGAGATAATGAATGTGTGCTGCTTAAGCTGCTGAGTGTGTGGGACTTTGTTACCTAATACAAGGAAAGTTGTGACGTGAAATGTGACATATTTTATTGTGTATTGTTTTACAATGATGTCTCCTTGGTCTTTAGCAGACTGACCAAATCACAGATATTAAAGCAGTGTAAACAACTGCTGTGAAATTTTGCATGCACACACATTATATGCATATATACAAACACATGGGTATGCGTCGCTATATATATGTAATAAAAATGAAAGCTTTAATAAGCAAATTTAGGGATAATCTTAGGTAAATAATGAATGGACAGACACTTAGTATCTGTATTAATCAAAATGTCTTAACCTCATTCGTAGTCTATACCTTAACCTATTTGTCCCTTTGTGTATTTAATCAAATAGTAAACTTCTGAAGGACAAGAATATTTTTTTGTATCACACAGATATACTTGCTTATGAGCATTTATAATTTGGCCTAGAATTCTGGACATGATTAGACAAGACATGTGCTTTCTAAATAATGTATCTACATTCACTTGAAATGTGCTGGCTTTCATTCTCTTCAGTCATGGACAGTCCATTCATTATCTATATGTTCTTTAGTTTCAGAAGAATATCTAGACTTGATTCAATTTAGCAATTATGAAATTAACTGTATGATTTATGTTATCATTTAAGGACTTTTGATTTCAGGAGATGTGGTTTGAGGACTTAGCACAATATTTTGAGTGTACCCTGGAGACCATGAACCCACAGTGCTTACATGGATGGGCTTAAATATCTTCTCACATCCACTGATATCATCTGCAAAAGGTTCCTGTATATGCATTTTGGAAAGGTACTAGTGTGTATGACAGAGAAAAAAGAGGTTCATTAGATTTCATCCTCTTTAAGTTATCATGGTAGAGAAATTTTTTGGTAACAAATTCTGAGGCAATATAGCTTCACCTATATTTTAGGATTTAGACTTTAACTACTAACTGTCACAATTTTTTTTTTTGTGGCACCTAATTTCCAATCTCCTTTTAATTTTAAATGAAATTTACAGCATTTAAAGCATTCATAGTCACAGAGAATTCTTTTAAACTTTACTAGTAAGGGCCCGCCCAGTGGCGCAATGGTTAAGAACTGGCTTGGGACGCCAGAGGGCCCCGGTTCGGATCCCACATATGAGGGCCAGTGACACTGC
>NW_017731933.1:3007-8378 GCF_001890085.2 Hipposideros armiger
AAAGGGTTTATCTGTCTGTGGGGGTTAATGGAGCTCACTTAGTTTTATTTTG
Source organism: Hipposideros armiger (assembly GCF_001890085.2). NCBI lineage: Eukaryota > Metazoa > Chordata > Mammalia > Chiroptera > Hipposideridae > Hipposideros > Hipposideros armiger. The sequence goes on from NW_017731933.1 coordinate 3,060, forward strand.
CTTTTTTTAAATATATATTTAGAGTAAGAAAGAGATGAATACCTTATATTTGTCTCACTTAGGTCTCCACCACAAATATTTTAGTCATGGATTGCTAAATCACATAATTGCAAGACCATGTGCAACGGAATCTGTGCAGAATGATCAACTACTTATCGCAAAAGGCAAATATTACCACCACAGTATAACAATGCTTGTAATATATCAATATTTCACCTTAAATATGCTGTCTCAGATAGATAGATGATAGCTAGCTAACTAGCTAGCTAGATAGATAGATAATAGCTAGATCAATCAACTACTCATAGCGAAAAGCAAATGTCAACACAATAATATAAAACATATAATATGTCTGCATTTTCATGCATATATTTTATATTATATATTCATTATATATAGGTATACTTACATACATGCATAGGTATACATACACCCCATACATATTTTTTCAATAAAATTACATCAGAGCATTCTAAATCCACTTAAAATGCAAGAGTCCAAAAGAGAATTGGAATGCAAATATAATTTAGAATGCAATACATTCTAAATGAATTAAATGAATGAATGCATTCTAAATGAATAAAGTGCAAATCCACTTAGAATACAGAAAACCAAAAGAGAACTGAAATGCAAATATAATTTACATACTGTTTGATTCCATTTATATGGCATACTCAAAGGCAAAACTATAAGATCAGTTAGTTATCAGGTTAGTGGTTTTAGGGTAGGTGTGGAAGGAGGAAATTGAACAAAAAGGTACACAAGGAATCTTGCAGTGATGAAAATATTCTGTATCTTCATTATGGCGGCAGTTCCACAATTTTATATATTTGTCAAATATTTATTGTGTATGACTTATACCCTCTGATAACTTAATTTTAAAGAACATGTAATTTGTTATATACGTACCCTCTGAGGGAAACTAAATTAAAGTCGGAGAAAACATTTATTTTTTATAAATTCAACGAAAAGTAAATTACCTGTACATCCAGCTTCTTCTCTTCACAAAAATGTAACCGGCATTGGTGGCCATCTGTCACTTAAAAAGAAAAAAAAAATTATAATCACTAAGAGTCAGTCTAACAAATTGTCAGAAATTATCAAATCAAATAAATTCTAGGCAGATTTTTAACTGGAAAGTGTCTGTAAAAAGGCTGGTAAGTGGAAAGCTTAGTGCATTTATTGATTCATTAATCCCCAAATATTAACATATATGTATCAGAAAGTATTCTAGATGCTGGGTACACAGAACAAAACACGTTACAATCCCTGCCCTCAGGGAGCTTACATTCTAGTGGGGGAGACATATGATAAACTAACAAAACAACAGATAATGCAAAATCAGCTGGTGGCAAAATGAAATCACAGCATTATTCAACTGCTGCTGATTGTCTAGGAATTGGTATTTACCCTTCATAAATGTTCAGTATGACAACAAAAACTCCAGAAGTTTTCAACTTTTACTGGTGATTAATAACCAACTATTACCAGTCCGTGATCCCCAAAGTGCAATGAAAATATTTATGATGATGGTGAAGAGTGATAGAAGCCTACATTTTCCTTATTTCTGGATCAGAAACATCTTGTTTTACATATTCCTTTGTCATCTCCAAATACCCAAGAGGTAGGCTCAATAATATTATATGCCAGGCACTGTTCTCAGTGCTTTCCCATGTATTAGGTCATTTTTATTCCTAACAACAAGCTTGGAGGGAGATGTCATTGTCATCATCAGCTGCAGCTGCTCCTGAAGCCTAGGTGGGTAAAGTGACTTGCAAAAGGTCTAGTTGGTAGTAGCTGTGTCTGCCCTTGTTCTCAGGTAACCTGGTCTGAGTACACCTATGCCTTCTGTATACCTTTTCTCTATGTCGTCAACTGGGAAGCTATGCCCCATTAGGGCACAGCTCACAGGCAGCTGGTCTGGGATATGGTTATAGAAAATACTAGAGTTTTATTTTAGACATAGTCCTCGTTCTTCTACTCACAAGAAAAATCTTATAGAACAGGTTTGGAGTGCCTATTCCATAGCACAGAAAGGTAGACTCTTTGCTTCTTTTGATATTAAACAATCACCATGAACAAGTGTATCCAGAACATGGGAACCACCAGCGTTGTGTGTCTGTTTTGTTCACTACTATCTCCACTAGGACAAGATCTGGCACATATTAATTGTTCCATAAATATTTTTCAATGGGTCTCTTATAATTTCACTGCCAGATATTAGTTTTTCAGATTGCTATTTGTGCATCCTTTCTGTTAAATTAAGCAGTTTAGATTCAGATAGAGTCGCGCATGCTAAGCCCCACTCAGAAAACCAAAACATAATCAAATCTCTATGCTCAGCTCTCCCAGAAAAGGAAGGCCTAGGTCTACCAACAAGCATTTGTCTGCCCAGCGGAAGTTATCTTATGAAGCTGCAAGACTTCCCTTTGCTCCATATAAAGAAAGTAACCCTGCTTTAACCAATCAGCTAATGCCCAGGATAACTTCCTTTTTTCTGCTCACACTGGCCTATAAAAATCTCTTGCCTGGTACAGCTCATCAGAGCTCCCTTCTTCTGCTCCACTGGGTGCCGCCCAATTCATGAATTCTGAATAAATGCCAACTAGATCAGTACATCATCTGTGAGAAATTTTATTTTCATACTTATAACAATCTGATCCCTTGTCATCATGTGGGCATACTTATNATTGCTATTTGTGCATCCTTTCTGTTAAATTAAGCAGTTTAGATTCAGATAGAGTCGCGCATGCTAAGCCCCACTCAGAAAACCAAAACATAATCAAATCTCTATGTTCAGCTCTCCCAGAAAAGGAAGGCCTAGGTCTACCAACAAGCATTTGTCTGCCCAGCGGAAGTTATCTTATGAAGCTGCAAGACTTCCCTTTGCTCCATATAAAGAAAGTAACCCTGCTTTAACCAATCAGCTAATGCCCAGGATAACTTCCTTTTTTCTGCTCACACTGGCCTATAAAAATCTCTTGCCTGGTACAGCTCATCAGAGCTCCCTTCTTCTGCTCCACTGGGTGCTGCCCAATTCATGAATTCTGAATAAATGCCAACTAGATCAGTACATCATCTGTGAGAAATTTTATTTTCATACTTATAACAATCTGATCCCTTGTCATCATGTGGGCATACTTATTCCCGGTCAGCTCTCCCCACTGATTAGGATGAAGTTGGGAAAATATCAGTACATTTCACAAATTTCATTAAGTTGCTCATATTGTATTTTAATAAACCCCACTATGCTGTTTCCACTTCAACCTTTTCCTATTTTGCAAACATTTAGGATTTGATTATTAAGAAATCATACTGTAATTACTACTAGGTCCTTTGTTGATATGCTTGGAAATAATCATGAGAACAAGACACAGATACTCTTGTTCACTCCTGAGAACGTGATAAGATTGTACTTTCTGATCCTCTGAAGTTAGACACGCTTCTGGTGGTGACTTCTGCAGGGTAATACAATGACACTGCTAGTAATACGTGTAATTTTATGGTGGAGATTTTTAAAGCCCAAGAACTAGTCACCATATTCTCATCATCCTGCTTCAAACGTCCTGGGGGTGGTGTTGAGTTCAAACTCCCAACTATCTGCGTCCCTGAGGTCCGAGAGTCGCTGTGAGCAGAGGTTACCTTGTGAGTCCATATTAGGCTTGTAACGTAAAGAAGATATTACCTTTATTTTGCTATAGTCTTGAGATTTGGGAGTTGTTACTATAGCCGGTCATGACACAATGAATAATATTATATTTGATATGTAATAAAATAATAGCTACTATTAAAAAAAACACAAAACTCCTTCATCTAATTCCCCACCACCCACCCCTAGATGAAGGTGGGCAAAAGGAACAAACTTCCAGTCATCAGATACTTAAGTACTGGGGGTGTAATGTACAGCCTGATGATTATAGTCAATACTGCCATGTGATGTATTTGAAAATTGTTAAGAAAGTAGAGCCTAAGAGTTCTCATCACAAGGGCAAAAAATTTTTTTTTCCATTTTTTAAAAATCCTTATGAGATGATGGATGGTAACTAAACTAACTGTGGCAATCATTTCACAATATATGAAGTCAAGTCATTATGCTGTACACCTTAAACTTACACAGTACTGTGTGTCAATTATATCTCAATAAATATGGAAAAACAGATAAAACACCAGAGGGGGGCGGGAATCTCATGCCAGGAGCTGTGCTAGGTTATTTATATACCTCAGCTCAGTAACATGAAATAACCAACATAGCACATGCATGTGGAATGTGAGTACCTTTACAACAAGCACACACATTGCCTGGATAATCACACCAATTTGACAGTTGTGGACACTGAAGCTCACAGAGCTCTGTATATGCCCAANGACTATTATTTACAGTCAACTCAATAAGACATTGACATTTATAATACTACAATTATTGTTTGTGTTACAATAATCATTGTATGTAATTATTGTCATGCAAAAATGTTTAAAAATTAATTTTGATTTGACTTAGTATAAGGTATCATGGCTAAATAAAGATAATGATAATATAGTTATTATTTACTTATTTCTTAACTCTGAAATACCTTAAAATTGTAGATTTTGATATTGCCTACTTTCCTTCTGGGTCAATTAAATATTTACTTTGCACAACAAGTGTGCCAGGGCCTTCCAAGTAACAGCAAATTTAGTTTGGGCTCATTCTAAAAATAGCACAAAATGCAATAAAATGAGAACAAGAGAGTATTTGGGGATAAAATGGAAAGATAAAACAACATTTTTTGGAACCACCTTACAGAAGGTTTTAAGTGGTAAGATAAGAAATCTGGGTTTTGTTAGGTCACTGGTGACAGACCATCAAGAAACATTTAGCAGGTCAATAATAGGATTAGAATTGTGTTTTAAAAAGATAAAACTAAGAGCTAGACAAGGGATGAATATGGAGCAAGGGAAGATTAGAAGAATTAACCAGCCAGGAAACTTTCAGTTGAACAGGGGAGGTTACAATAGTGGCAGAGAAAATGGCACTTTGTAATTGCACAGTGATTCATAATTTGATTTCTTTCTCATTGTATCATTTGATTTGTTAAGCAACCTCATTACGCAGGAAAGGCCAGATTCTAAAACAGTACATTGTTATTACATGTCCATAGTCAGAGAGAATGAGCGAACACTTGTATGTAAAGGATTGATGAGTAGATATCCTTCTGTTGAAATCTAGATACTTTTTTCCTCAAAAGAAATGATGTGAGGGCAAATATTAAATAAATGGCAAATTATTGGTCATGAGATTGGCAACTGTCCATGTTGACCACAGGGAGGGGAAAAAAAAAA
>NW_017731933.1:9414-10018 GCF_001890085.2 Hipposideros armiger
TGCTTTGCTACATGGCAAGGGGGGATTCCGATGGCAGGTAGAATTAAGGTTGCTAATTATCTGACCTTGGGATGGGGAGATTACCCTGAATTTTTGTGTGAGTCCAATGTGATCACAAGGGTCCTTGTAAGTGAAAGAGGTAGTGTCTGTCAGTCTTAGAGTGATGAATGCAGCGTGAGAACCATTTTTAAATGCACCGTCCAGTGGTGTTAAGTACATACATTCGTGCTATTGTGCAACCGTCACCACCATCTATTTATAAAATGCTTCATCTTGAAAAAATGAAGCTCTGCTTCCATGCAGCAGTAACTCCCAATGACTCCTTCCCCCAGCTCCTGGCAACCACCATTCTACTTAATTTTTTTTAATCTCTACATATATTGGTCCAAATGACCAATATTTTATTAAGGATTTTTGTGTCCATGTTCATGAGAATTATGAGTCTAGTTATTTCCTGCAATGTCACTGTGTTCTTTTGGTATTAGGATAATCCCATCATGAAATGAGTAGACAACTGTTGTCGTACCTTGTATTACCTGGAAGAGATTGTGTAGATATAGGGTTGTTTTTCTTAAAATGTTTCTTAGACTTGACCAGGGAAAAC
>NW_017731933.1:12665-19531 GCF_001890085.2 Hipposideros armiger
ATTATCATTACAACTGCTTTGATTACAAAACCATGGATTTTGATTGGCTTGTCTTTTCTGTCAAAGTTCATTCATCCATCACTTAATTTTGGAAAATATAAAGTTTTTTTCAGAAATATATTATTGTTGCATTACAGCAAAAATATCTGTACAACAAAAGACTACTCAAAAAAATCATTGTTTTACTCTAATTGAAATGAAGTCGAAAGATCCTCACACCTTGAAAACTCAAAGGTTTGAAAGAGCAAGTCGTGTAGATCTCAAACAGCCTGAGGTCAGGTTCTAAACAATCTTCTGAACAGCAAAGGTCTACTCAAAATTCTCAAATATAAACTGCCCACTTTTCAGACTAAGGCTGCTACTTTGGTATTCTATCTGTTTTTTTAGGCCTCAAATTAGTTCCCATTAATTCAAGAATGTGAGGCTTTGGGGCAACATGGCAAAGAAATTAGTTTTAGTAATTATGCTAAGGAAGAACTCTCGGTATGGTTCTAGGTTCGTGGAAAAAGCTGGAAGCAAATGAAGGCCCATCAATGTATGAGGAATGATATGTTGACAATGAAATACCTATCTTAAAACCACCACTTTCTGAGGGAATGTCAAAATAACGATGGGTCCTCAAACTTGAATCAGTAGGAGCTAGGACAGAGTCTTTAGAAATAATCCACAAATATTTTTCTCCCCAGCTAACAAACAGGGCCCATGGACAACCAGGACAGGGGACCCCCTCCCAGACAGCAGATCACATTCTAATAAAGAGACTTTCTTTTCTTCAGGACAAAGAGTTTGATGACCTGATGCACTGGATTTCATCAAGTCTGCACCGGATTTCATCTAGTCTATGGACATTTTGTCCATTTGTTCATGTTGTGTGTCTTCTCTTACAGATTGAAAATTTTTACTGCAATTGTTTGATCTCTCCACCTTCTTTTTTTTGAGGTGGAGATGGGGGTGTATTTTAGTTCACAGTTTACTGGATCATAGGAAAGCCTATCAAGAACTGACAGAGGTGTGTCAGTGATTCTAGAATGTGTGCAGGATGCAGTAATTGAATGAGATTTGGGGTTGTGTCCTTTGAGAGAGCCTGAGCTTCGTCTAGGCACAGAAAGAAGGGCCCACTAGGGTATGTATGCAACAGACAGCAGACTATAATTGATGCTAACTGTTCATCCAAAATTGCAATCTTTTGTCCATGGAATATGTTTCTTGATTGTAAATGGCCAACTAATCAAGAACAACTTTTCTGAGCCCCCTCTTTCTCCTCCTCACACCCCTGTATCTAGATGGGGCTAAAGGACTAATGTCCTGTAAGGAAACATGCAGAAGTGGCATGTTTCATTTTTAAACTGAGGCGGATGAGAAATATGCGTCCCGGCACCCTCACATCACTGCTCCACGGGCTGAGTGTTCATGCATAAAACCACTGTGTAGGTTAAGAGCTGGAAATGGCACTTTGTGACTTTTACTATAGCAGAATTCACCCCTTCCCTCTGCTGGAAACCTAGAGAACCTCAGGGTACTATAAGCTGGACAATAATTAAACTATTATATTTATTAAACCATTTAAATAGAGGGGTCTCTTTTTATAGTAGCTGGCATTGCATAAATAATACAATGATTATAATAAGTACACTTAACATGTTGGCTTTACTTTTTCTTCATATAATGGCAAGACTCTATATTATAATTTTATACTTGTCTTATCAATTTATAGTTTTAGGCTAATCCAAAATAAAGCAGGTATTCAAATAAACATAATAGGATTATTTTTAAATGCTATAAAAGTATTGTGTATATTTAGTATGTGTGAATGTAAGAGAAAGAGAGTTGTCTTATTGTTCTGTGTTGTAAATCAAAAGTGGCACACAAAGTGTTTTTATTATTTGTATTTAATCAGAAGATATTTGGCTGGTTACTGGGATGAGTTATTGCACTGTGACCAGAATAAGGGAAGCGGACACATCTGTGGCTGTCTTACAAAGATAGCAGCTCTGAAAGTTGCATTTGGCTCTTGTATTAGAATGCTATGAAATAAGGAAATAATTAGCTATTATTTAAAAGATGCAAAATCAAACAGGAAAATACAAATTATCTGACAGTGATCTTTTGAATATCTGCAGTCCAGAATTTATGTACGCAAACGATTCAGGCAAAATTATCATGTGAGCCACAATACTTTCAGCTCTAACTTTATAAAAGGAGCTATAAATGTCTCTATCATCTATCTATCTATCATCTATCTATCAATCATGTATCATTTATCTATTTACCTATCATCTAGCTGTAATCCACCTTTATATTTTGTTCTGCAAATTAAAAGAAAATCATTTCACCTTAAGATATTATTAAGATATTTTAGATTAATAGATATATATGTAAGTATTGGAGAAACTCTTAGATGTTTTACATTTATATGAACTAGAAGAGCTATAAGACTACATGGAACAATACAAATTTACCTAGACAGCCACTAAATTAGGTACAGAATGAAAATATCAGTTTTCTTGTTTAAAGAAGAATCACTTTCTACAAAAATATTATTTGACCCTTAGTACTCAAGGCTCTGTTTTACATGTTTCTATAAAATCAAATATTTACCATCAATCTCACAGATTAAAAATTGAAGACATCTGAAAAGAAAATATTACTTCTGAGAGTAGAATAAATAAAGTTAGATGCACTGGTTCACTGGCATTTAATGCACTAAAAACTGAAACGTTCACTTTCCAATGTCTCACGCTAATCTTATATAAATATAACTGAGACAAACACTTTAATTTGATTTTATTTTCTTCCCTCTCAGTCTCTGCTAGCCATGTGATTGACAAGCACTTAACAATTGTTCTTGTATCTTCTTTTTGAAACATGTTTGTGGTTTTAAAAATGTGTATATTTTAGATGATCTTTCATTTGGATCACTCTGAGGAAAACAGAGTCAGAGAAAGTAATTTTTATCTTTTCAATTTTTAACTGTCATGGACATGCTGTTATCTGTTATAGCATGGCAGATATATACATTTAAGAAGCTTTTTTAAGAGTGCATAAAATTCAATGTATTTCTTTTTCTCCAGAGATCACAGTATGAGTCTACAGAAATATGCTCTGTATACCAAGAGGAAACACGAGAAATTAAGGATGATTTCAAGGGTGGGAGTCTGAGTCACAGGATGGACTATGACCCCGGAAGATTATTACTAGACCTTGAAACTTGACATTGTTAGCTTAGCCTGATTTCAAAATTGTTTGCCAAGTGATTCCGTTTTTCCTTTTATTATTTTCACTTTTGAAAGTGCACTGTCTGTAGCTTGTATCCTATGCCTGTCCCACCACAGTATTTTGGGAACGGGTGACTTATTTTCTGGTTTCACAGCCCACAGATAGAGGGGAATTTTATTTCAGGGATATTCATACCAGTGTCTCATCTGCACTTGACTGATGTGATGAAATTTGAGGCTTTTGAATGAAAGCTTGGACTGTAAGTTGCGGTCCTAACGGGTTAAGGCTTTTTTGCTATTTTGAGATGAGATGAATGATTTTTATATGTGGATCAATGTAAATCTTTATGGACCAGAAGGCAATGCATCCCCAAATATGTCCACATCCTAATTTCCTGGACCTGTGCATATGTTACCTCATGGGCCAAAAAAGAATTTGCAAATATGATCAAGTTAAAAATCTTAAGATTCAGAGATTATTATCCATGATGCAGTGGGCCCAATAAAATCACAAGTGTCCTTATAGGAGGGTTTCAAAAGGACAGAGAAAGAGATATATATGGATTCTATTTATCTGGATTTGAAGACGGAAGAAGTAGCCATCAGCTAAGAATGTATGAGGCTGCTATTGTAGAATTGGGACAATTCAAGGAAACAAATTCTTCCCTCCAGTATACAGAAAAAAAATTCAGCCTTGACTATACCTTGATTTTAGGACTTCTACCCTCCAGAATTGTGAGATAATATATCTGTGTTGTTTTGAACCACTATGTTTATGGTAATTTTTACAGCAACAACAGGAAACTGATGCTATCAGGTTTGAGACAATTATTTACCTGAAATCCATAAGTGTATTTTCCTTTAATTTTGTCTAGATGGTTTATTGTTTTGTCTTTAACATTTAAGTTCATTATCCACCTAAAATTACATAGATGAACAAATATTCCAGATAAATTATATTACTTCTCCACTCAGTTGTAATGGTACCTTTTTTAGACATAGGTTACTACTCTTTTGTTTTATTGGTCCATATTTCTTTCCTTACATTGCATTATTCACTGTTATCTTGTCTCTGATAGAAATGGTTTTCCAGTTCTTATTTTTAAGACATATTTGCCCTAGTTATTCTAAGCTCTTTGCATTTTCATATTATATGTATACATATATATATGAAAATGGGGGGAAATGGAGTTTTCCAAAAATAGAGCCTAATCAAAACACTTCAAAATACTCTTCTCCAGGCATAAAGCTCTGTGGTATAGAAGGGATGGTCAGCAAAGAAGATGGTAAATATGAGCTTGATTCTAAGCAAACATTGACTATATTAAACCACAAGAACAATATATGAAAACAAAATAAAACTAAAATGTGTCACAATAATAGCAAACACATTAGGGGAAAAAAAATTTAGTTAAAGTATTCTAAGTTGAGTGATGGAATCTAATGCTAGAGATTATTATTCCTTTCCATTTGATATGCTAAGTATACTTATTAAAATGTATAGGCTAAATAAAATATTAATAATAGAATGCATAATTTTGAACAAGTAGAGGTAAAAATTTAAGGTGAATAATAATCCAACTAAAGAGAATAAAAGATAATGAGATCAATACAAAGCTGAAAGAAAACAAAAAGAAGCCAAATATATAAGATACAAAAATAAACTAAGACAAATGACCGAAATTCTCGGCTGGCTGGCTGACACCTGGTAAGCATTGATCTTGGCTCCACTAGGTAACTTATTGTTTAACCTGTATATATTTTCAAATAATGTGCTTCCTCAATACCACTGCTCATTCTCTAAATCTCAGGGTTTATTAGTTAATCTTCTGATGTGGAAAATACATTTCTGATATACATTAGATTGTTTTGGTAAAATATTTTGGTTTACAGGTTTTTTTTCTGTTTTGTTTTGTTTTGTCTAATTGTCCAATAGTTAAAGTATGTTTGTTAGCTCCATATTTAGTGATTCATATCAACCTTCAGATGTTAAGAGAGAAAAGAAAATTTACTAGTTAGAAAATAATGCTGTGGGTACAAAGCATCGTGGAAATACAGATAAATAGGTCAAAATAGTATCATGTCTTAAAAACAAAAAACAAAATCTAAATCAAGTTAGAATAGTGTGTGTTATTTAAGATAGAGATATACTATGCTATCAGAATTTTCAAATATAAAATACCCTAAATGTTGCTTAGCCAAATATTATTGTATAGGCAAGCGGTTTATGCTTCAATTCTTTTTTTTTGGAGGGGGGTCAGGGAGGAATGGGGTGGGTAACAGCCATATATTTTGAAATTTCAGTAGAATAAATTATTAGAAGGGTTATGGTAAAATCTATTACTAAATATAAAGTACATAACACATTGTAAGTTGTAAATTCTATGGCCATATTGAGATGGGCCTTGTTGAAATACAATTGACAAAGAGTAGGCCAACCATTGGAACATCGTGTAAATTTTACTTATTAATCAATTTGAGAATTAGGACAATATTTTTGAATTTCTAGCACAGTTGCTCATATAAAATGTTTTGCAAACACACATTTCTGGTCACAGATCCAAATAATAGATTTCAAATCATATATTCAATTATTACACAGCTTTTTTCATAGTGTTTTTTTCTGAATTGATTAGAACGTAAAACACTATAAAATATTTAAAATGCACAATCCACTTTTTCTCATGTACCCTGATGCTTTTCCAGACTAAATTTTTAACATTTTTTAATTTATGGAATAATTTTTAATATAAATCCACATTTTACTTTTGCAAAACAGCACACAAAAAAGTATAGAATGAAAAGCAAATAGGTGTAACTATGCCAATGCAACGCTTCTTGAAGTAAATAAATGGTTGCGCAATATCCAAACAGTATCCATTTGATTTAAAAATGTCTGTCATTATTTTAACCAACATATATTGGTAGAGGAAAAACTGCATAGTTTTGTGAGAACAATCAAAACAAGGCACATGTAAAACCCAAATAATTGTAAGGAGCCATGATTTTCAATTTACCTCCCTCTTTCTATCCACATTTTGTTTTACCACCAAGGGAAATGTTGTATACTGCATGTGTGAAACACCCACTAATGTTAATGCCAATAAAATTAATTTCAGCCTCAGTCATCAGAATGCCCCATTTGGGTTTTTCTCCAGAGAAAACAACATATGTTGTAGTGCTGTTTTCCTGATTAGTCTGCCTTTTACCATGCATTAGCTTCCTCTCTTAACACACTTGTGGCTCCTCTGAAGTAGTCAGTTGAGTTATCCAAGGCCCCAGTAGAACAAAGTGTACATACTTCAAATTTGTTTCCACACATCTGCTTACAAGGGAGACAGTCTAGTTTCCCCCAAGGTTTGATCACCAACCTTTTTTTCTTTTTCTCCAGTGGAATTAACAAGGATGTGTTTTGAACAGTAGCTTCATGATATTTTTATATTACTCTGGGAATGAATTATATTTGGTTATATTCTTCACTGTCATTAACCTTTTCATTATCAATATCAAAATGTCATATAAAATTGATAACATTTATATTTAAAATATGATATAGACCCAGACTAATGCCACAATGACACAATGTATTTTCCTATGCATAATTTTTCATAGATAACAGTGAAAAAATATAAACACAAAGTATACATCAGT
>NW_017731933.1:20721-22184 GCF_001890085.2 Hipposideros armiger
ATATGAAATGAGGGCCAACACAATATGATTCTAGAGAATTTACACATTTCTCCCAAATGCAGTAAATTAAGAAGTGTATGCATTAGGGCATCAAAGAATAAGGATACCTAAATTGAAATGTTGTGCTTAAAAATTAAGTGATGGACATAATTCATATACAAGAGGCTGCTCTATTATGTAAAATGAATATAGTTAAGTTGCGTGTATATTGTAGCAATACAGTTGTGGCCTAGGCATATATCAATGGAAGCTCCCACTAAGCAATAGTAAATGTGTTATTTAAATGAAAAACTCCCAAGCTGGAATTGACTCTCATTCTTAACCATAGAAACACGGTAGTTCCCTATATAACATCAACGGAATATGCCAGAATCTGAAGCTGTCAGAATAAATTATTTTATAAGACTCAACTTAAAATGATCCTATACAACTTGTGAAATACTCCTAGCTCTCAAGGCACATAAGTGACATCCTAACTTCCTATTAAAATATTCACAGCAATGTTGGAAAATTAAGAAAAATGAAAGAGCACCAAAAGCTAAAAAAATTGTAATGATAAATAAGAATCCAGAAAGTGTAACGGTGGTTAGCAATGATCGAGGTTTGATATGTGTGTAAAGAAGATGAGAAACATGGTAGGGGCTGGTGTCAAGAGTCAGTTCTTTTTCTGAATGCATTGTAGTAGAAATTAATTAGGAAGCATATTGTTGCACTATTCATCATAGATTTTGCATATATATATATATATATCCCAATTATATATAGATTGAATAATTGAATATTATAGATAGATATTGATATAGCTATTAAATGTATTGGCTTTTTGAAAGTTAATAAACAGAAACCTCATTTACAGTAGAGGCTAGAAGAGAGAATTCTCACACATGTGTTACAATGCACATTGCTGAGCCCAATAAGAAGAGATGTACCTTGTATCTGTGACAGTAAGTGATGCTACTTTATTACCTTAGCAAGAAGATGGAAAGATTACTTTCTGCTCAGTAACATCTCAGCCAATGAAGAGTCACCATACTTCAGTCTTTTTTTCTCCAATGGGCTTTTGGTTTACAATAACTCCTCCCACGTCCACAAAAGAATGTGCTTCTCCTTTGTTTCTCAGGGCTTGCATCATTTTACATGAGACCAGATGCCCTGAATTGCAATTCTTTGTTTTTCCTGAATAAACCCATTTTACTGAAGAAACATCTAGCTGTCTATTTGTCAGTGTCAACAGATTAATTCTACACTCTGACTTAACCTTAGAGTTCAGAGCTTTCCTTGTCCAGGAAAATAAATAATAAGGCAACAAATAGTCATCTCAGATTTGTGAGACTATATTCTAAGTCAAAGATCTGGCATTTTCTATCATCTATTCAGATTCTCCAAATTTGTATGTTAGTGATATAAATTAGAATAGCATTGTATTTTGGAACACTTATTATTATTTTTAAAAAGTAACAAAC
>NW_017731933.1:23289-25323 GCF_001890085.2 Hipposideros armiger
TTTTCTATACGACACTGAGAAAATATAAAAATGAAGGAAAACATTAGCATTTAAAAATCAAAGATAAATTCAAATGAAATCAGGGTTTTTGTTTAAAATACGAGACTGACATATGAAAGAAGCTTCTGAACAATACGATAGAATAAACCAGATAAAATGAATATATAGCAAATAAAACAAACAGTAATAACATATAGTAGCAAATTACATCGCCTTACCAAATGGAAAGACAAAAAACAGAGCTTAATTTAATCTATACTATGCTTTGTGAAGCATGCAAAAATACATTGGCAAAGAAATGTTTAAAGTAAACATATAAAATAAAAATTAAAATAAATTGAAACACATCAAACAAGTAAAACAGAATTAATAGCACAATCACATCTAATTAAATGTGAGACTAACTGAATAATTTATGTTGTTAATATGAACTATATTAGAACAATCCACAATGAATTGAAGGAGCTTTACATATCCAGTAGCATGGCATTACAATTTATGATGCAAATTTTGCTATTAATTTAAATAATTGAAGAGGTTTATAGCATTTCAATATAAGAGACTAATAACACTCTGTGACAATGAAATCAAAAAAGCTTATGACATAGAATTTCAATAATAAACCAACCTATTTGATATATTGAACTTTGAACTGTGAAACAGACTTTTTCCTTTTCCAGATTTACCAGATTCAATCATTACTGTAGTTTAACAAAAATCTCAGTGAGTTCCGCTGGCAATGAGCTGTGGCCTTGTAACTAAGTTCTACCCATTGAAACTCGTATGGATCTAAATGATTGGCTCCTTTTAGGTTTGGCCCACAAAAACCTCCTAAGTATTACCTTTCTTTCCTCAATCATTAGCTGAAATATACTTGGGCGCAGAGCCACAAGAAGGAAGTATATGGGTCTCCGAAAGTAAATCCTTCAAATGTTTTCAACAATAGTACCTAATGTATCTCTGGTGATATTCATCAATTTACTCATGTTTCCCCAAAATAACTCAATTTTGTCTACCTGAAATATTAGTTTAGTCAAGTAACCCTCCTCCCCCAAAATACCTCCTTTGATGAAGCCTGCCATGATGTTGGGGACACCTTAATGACCACGGTTATTTGCCTTTACCGGCAAAACACAGAAAATTGTTCAGATTACAGTAAATGTTATACCTACAGAGGAATCTGAAGCAAATGTTAAATGTTATGCCTGTTTTTGCTTGTTTCAATGGATAATCGATGATTGTGTGTTCTGCTTTGTTTAGTAAATGTGTAGGACTCATGTCTAGCCATGCAGCATATTTTTCTTGTTGTGTATGTCTTAATTTTTATCATGTATTTGCCTGGATGACAGTCGTCAATCACATACTCATAGTACTTTCCACATTCTGTATTATTTACTCCTTGCCTTCAGAATCCTTCCTCCTAAGTTGTTTGTTTTATTCACATGGGCACATTTAATCATTTTTCCATCAACTTTATTTGTTTTACATTCAATACAATCATAGCCATAGGCCTCTTCATAGAGTCTTCATCCCCATTACTGAACCTGCACTTTTTAGAAATGATGGAGTAAATAATTTTTGCAAACTCTCTCACATCTAAGCAAAACATAGAAAGCATGCCAATGGATAATAAACAACTAGATATCTGAGATAAAAATGACAGCGGAGCATCACTAATATTTGTCAGCAGTGAAGAGAATTAACAATGCTTAGTTCTGGAATTTAGCTTGGTTTGCATGTCGAAGAGTCAGTGCAGTAAACGTTTAGAAATCGTGGGGAATACCTGCCCTGCTCTTTACGTATTTGCTCTGCTCTGTGCTGTCTTGCTCCCTCCCTCCTTCCGTTCATCCACCTACCTGTCTATCTAATGGACATGTTTTATTTCACCAAATTTAGATGTAAAATTGGGTTGCATTTTAGTTAATTGTCAAAGCATATTAGCTCTGACTTTGTATCAGCGTGACCTTTATAACAACATGAAGTTCTTACCTTCATCTCTGTCCAAACTAGCATTCCTATACAATAATGTTAACT
>NW_017731933.1:29973-46170 GCF_001890085.2 Hipposideros armiger
AGACCTGAAACAATAAACTGCATAGAAGAAAGCATAGGTACTAAACTTATGGACTGTGGGTTCAAAGAGGATTTTATGAATTTGACCTCAAAGGCAAGTAAAAGCAAAAATAAATGAATAGGACTGTATCAAACTAAAAAGCTTCTGTACAACAAAAGAAACCATCAACAAAATAAAGAGACAACCAAGTGAATGGGAGAAGATATTTGCAAACAACACATCTGGTAAGAGGCTAATGTCCAAACTACATAAGGAACTCACACAACTCAACAACAAAAGGACAGACAATCCAATTAAAAAATGGGCAGAGGTCCTGAACATACTTCTCCTAAGAAGTCATACAAATAGCCAACAGATATATGAAAAAATGCTCAAGCTCACTAGCTATTAGGGAAATGCAAATCAAAACCACAATGAGATACTACCTCATACCTATTTAAATGGCTATCATCCACAAGAGAAATAATAAGTGTTGGAGACACTGTGGAGAAAAAGGAACTCTCATATACTGCCGGTGGGAATGTAAATTGATATAACCTCTATGGAAAACAATATGGAGGTTCCTCAAAAAATTAAGAATAAAATTACCATACAACCCAGCAATCCCTCTTCTGCATATCTACAAAAAAATCTGAACACATTTATTTGTAAATATATATGTACCCCCGTGTTCATTACAGCATTATTCACAGTGGCCAAGATATGGAAACAATCAAAGTGTCCTTCAATAGGTGATTGGATAAAGAAGATGTGGTATAGATATACAATGTAATATTACTTGGCCATGAGAAAAGATAAAATACTGCCATTTGCAACAACATGGATGGATATTGATATTGTCATACACAGCGAAATAAGTCAAACAGAAAAAGTCAAGAACCATATGATTCTATCATATGTGGCACATAAAACTGAAAGCAACAAATGAACAAAATAAACAAACTAAAACTCATAGACACAAACAATAGTTTAGTGACTACCAGAGGGTAAGAGGGAGGGGGGAGGTAGAAGAGGGAAAAGGGGTTCAAATATATGGTGATAGAAGAACTGACTCTGAGTGGTGAACACACAATGCAATATAAAGATGATGCATTATAGATATGTTCACTTAAAATCTATATAATTTTACTAACCGATGTCATCCCAACAAATTTAATAAAGATAAAATTATTCTGGGATAGAAATTGTTCATAGTGTTTATATATTATCCTTTTAATGTCTACAGTTATTTCAAATGATGACCCTCCTTTAATTCTGATACCGGTATTCTGTATCTTGTCTTGCTTTGCCTTGATAAATGTTTATCAATTTTACTGATATTTTCACAGAAGCAGCTTTTGGTTTTTGATTCTCTGTATTGTTTTCTGTTTTGACTTTCATTGATTTCTGCTCTAATTTTATTATTTCTATTTTTTTCCTCTTACTTTTGGCTTACATTACTCACCTTTCCCAAATTTTCTAAGATCGATAATTAGGTTATTTGTTTTAGCTGTTTTTATAAATTTGATGCTTTAAGGTTCCCTAAGTACTGCTTTTGTTGCATCCCACAAATTTGTATAAATTGCCTTTTCATTTTGATAAAAATATTCTCAAATATCTCTTGAGACCTTTTCTTTGATGATGTTACATGTTATATTCATATCCTATAGGTTAGGAATATGCTGTTTAATATCCAAATGCCTGGGGATTTTACAGCTATGTTTCTGTTATTGGTTTCTAATTTAAATCCCTGTGGTCTGAGATGTACTTTGTATAATTTCTATCATTTCACATTTGTTAAATTATGCTTTATGGCTCAGAATGTGGTCTACCTTGATGACCATTCCAAATGTACTTCAGAGGAATGTATATTCTGCTTTTCTTTGAATGGAGTATTCTATAAATGTCATTATATAAAGTCATAGAGCAGTTAAGAAACTGCTAATAAGTCATTCTAAACTTTATATCAGGTCATCACTTATTCTCATTTTAAATGTAAAAACTCAGGTTCTTTATTCTTGGAGAAATTCTCCCTTCCATTGTCCTCCAATGTCTCTTCCCAGGCTGAAGCTGAAACGGTGAGACAAGTCACTGTCAGCTTGTGCTGTGTCCTACAGATCCTTATGTAAATTAGCCTCAATGCTCAGCCAACTGGTCATAAGACACTGCAGATGATGATTACAGTAAAAATGACATCTGAGACAGAGTAAGTACCTGGTGGGAGACTAAACAAGCTTTCATGGAATTCAATTTATATCCCAGAACCTGGTTTGGTATACTATCACCTTCGCTTGATTTGTAAACAGTGGACATATCTTGTTTTTGCGCTAGGTATGTAAGATAGTGTCTGTCATGACATACAACTCAGGCACATACTGAGGTGTGATTACACAATATGGTAACTGCATAAATAAAAAAAAATTATAGTAAAAGACACATTGCCATTAATCCCCTTTGAAATACTCCTTGCTTTGAACACACTTATCCCATCGTTCTTGCCACTTTCTGAAGCAGTTCTGGAAGTCCTCTTTTATGAGTGTCTTTAGTTGCGTTGTTGTAGCTGCCTTGATGTCCTGCATCATTTTGACTTTGGGGAAGAGCCAGAAGTCACACGGTGCCAGATCCGGTAAATAAGGTGGATAAGAACACACCGTATGTTTTTATTTGACCGAAATTGCCATACCAGAAGTCGTTTGTGACACGGAATGTTTTCATGATGGAGGATGATTTATGGCACACTTTAAAACACACCTTCTCTCAACCATAGCTCACACTATACTGACTACACCAAATGAGTTGAAACTTGTCACACAAAGTTACTAAGGTTTGAAGTGCCGCTTCCCGTATTGAAGATCCCTGCCTTTCTTTTGGATGGCACTCGGCAGTAGCATTCACCCTATTTTTCTATCACAACAGAAAGGCTCTGTGTCACACATCACTTCTGATACGGCAATTTCAGTCTAATAAAAACATTATGGTGTGTCCTCATCCACCATATTTACTGGATCTGGCATCCTGTGACTTCTGGCTCTTCCCCAAAGTCAAAAATGACCACAAAAGGAAAACATTTTAAATTGATTCAGGACATTGAGGCAGCCATAGCAGTGCATCTAAACATACTCATGAAAGAGGACTTAAAGAGGACTTCCAAAACTGCTTCAGAAAGTGGTAAGGATGATGGGATAAGTGTATTCAATGCGGGGCGGGGGAGGGGAGTATTTTGAGGGGGATTAATGGCCATGTGTCTTTTACTGTAATAATTTTTTTAAGCATTCACTGTAGCTTTTGATCATACCTTGTAGCTACCAGTTTCTCAAGGTTTAGATATGTATTCTTCACCTAAGCCAGTACGCATGAGTTATGTCTCAAAGAAGAGCAATTACCTGCCTTAGCTTTGGAATAATACCTTAAGAGACTATTTTTATGAGTCTTGTGTCAGGGCTTACCATGGGATTCACACCGTATCATATTCTGTCTCTGACATGCCATGCAACACTAGATCTAGTAAATCAGAGAACGGAGTGTTTAACCTGAAAGCATTTCCACTTATATTTTTTTTAAAAAAAACTCCTGTTTTGAACACTATCATGTCTAGAAACTTTTCCATTCATTTAGTGAATTTATGGGAGCATCAAATTCGATTTTGTATATGTTATATATCTCAGCCCTTGCCAAACATCACATTTTTTATTTAATGGTAGGGAGTCCAAAGTTTAGAAAGCCGTATTATTTAGAGCACTTAAATTTACTCAATATAATTTGTTTAAAGACACTATATATTTTAGAGCAGTTTTAAGTTTACAGCATAATAGAGGGGATGGGACAAAGATTTCCAAGATACCCTGTAGCCCTACACATGTGTAGCCTCCTCCAATTATCAACATCCCCACCACAGTGGCACATTTGCTATAATTGATGAACCCATATTGACACAGCATCATCACCCTAAATCCACAGTTTACACTAGGGTTCACTCATAGTGTTATACATTTTATGGATTGGAGTAAATGTATAATGATATGTATCCATCATTATAGTATTTTACTGCCCTAAATGTCCTCTGTGCCCCAAGTGTTCATTTCCCCACCCCAACTGCTATGTTCCAATTGTTCATGTCCCTCCACAATTTGCATGTGGACGCCCTGATGTCCAGGGAAGCATCAGGAATGGACAAAGATGTCAAAACCTGGCCACCACTGATCTTTACTATCTCCATTGTTTTTCCTTTACCAGAAGGTCATATAGTTGGAATCATAAAATATTTATCTTTTTTAGATTGACTTCTTTAACTTAGTAATATGCATTTAAGTTTCCTCCATGCCTTTTCGTACCCAAAATAATTTGACCTGTGGAAGACTCAGTTTAAGTATCATACTTTATAATATGCATGTTACAGTGTGTTGGGAATTTCTCCTACCCTAAGGTTCTCATTGAGGCAACTATAGTGCTATATAGTGCCAGTTAATATCTCATTTGACTTTTTTTCTTTTTACTTTTTGCTATCCAGGAAAGTTATACCATCTGAAATGCTCTGCCATTATGAGTTCCCCATGACTTTAATTATGTCCCAGAACTCAGAGCCACCATGGTAGGGAAAAAAATGTCCCCCCCCCCCGCCCCATCAAACATATCCATGTCCTAATTCCTGGAACCTGTGGATATACCACATTGCATGGAAAAGGGGACTTTGCAGATATAATTACAGTTATGGCATTTCAGAAAAAGGGATTTTTCTAGATTATCTGTAGAGACCCACTGTAATCGTAAGAGACCTTAACAAAGAACTTTCTCCAACTGGACACAGGACAAACTAGCTGAAAAAATCAAATTCTAAGCATGAGAAGGACTTGACACACTGTTGCTGGTTTGAAGATGGAGGAGACAACGTGATAAGGACTGCAAGCAGCTTTAAGGAGGTTCTGAGAGAGGCGCATGGAAGACCCCATCAAGGAAATGAGGATTTCAACCCTACATCCATCCACAAGAAACTGAATTTTGCCAAGAAGCCCCAGGTATGAACCCAGGTCAGCCAACACCTTGATTTTAGCCTGAGTCACAAGGCAGAGAACATCATAGAGCAAACCCAGGCTTCCAACCTATAGAACTATAAGATAACAAACATGTATCATGCTAAGGAACTGTTTGGTTGTGTTCATTTGTTACAAAAGCAATGGAAAACTAACATAGTCATATAACCCTCTGATGGAGTAGGGGAACTGTATTTTGCAAGACTTTGAAGGGGGGAAGCATTTCTAGAGTTTGTTGCTTATTTTAGTACAGGTAAATAGACATGCACTAGCTATTAGGTTGGTGCAGAAGTAATTGCGGTTTTGAATCGTGAATTTGAAATCATTATAACTAGGCTCAAACATATCTTTATTAATCAAAATAGGAACCGTTACAATCAACACATTTTTTTTCCAATGAGAAATAAGTTTGTTTATTCCCGTAGCATAAAAATCTGTGCTTTGGGATTCGATGAACTTTTGGAAAGCATTTTCTGTTTCCTGCTGGTTGTGTTTTCCCTGCAAAAAGTTGTCAAAATGCTTGAAGAAGTGGTAGTCAGTTGGTGAGAGGTCAGGTGAATATGGTGGATGAGGCAGAACTTCATAGCCCAATTCGTTCAACTTTTGAAGTGTTGGTTGTGCGACGTGTAGTCGGGTGTTGTTGTGGGGAAGAATTGGGCCCTTTCTGTTGATCAATGCCTGCTGCAGGCATTACAGTTTTGGGTGCATCTCATCAATTTGCTGAGCATACTTCTCAGATGTAACTGTTTCATCGGGATTCAGGAAGCGTAGTGGATCAGACCAGCAGCAGACCAGCAAACAGTGACCATGACCATTTTTTGGTGCAAATTTGGCTTTGGGAAGTGCTTTGGAGATTCTTCTAGGTCCAACCACTGAGCTGGTTGTCGCCAGTTGTCATATAAAATTCACTTTTTGTTGCACGTCACAATTCGATTGAGAAAGGGTTCATTGTTGTTGTGTAGAATAAGAGAAGATGACACTTCAAAATGACAATTTTTTTTATTTGGGGTCAGCTCATTGAGGTACCCACTTATCAAGCTTTTTCATCTTTTCAGTTTGCTTCAAATGCCGATTCACCATAGAATGGTCGACGCGGAGTTCTTCAATAACTTCCCCAGTAGTTGTAAGAGGATCAGCTTCGATGATTACTCTCAATTTGTCGTTGTCAATTTCCGACGGCTGGCCACTATGCTCCTCATCTTCAAGGCTCTTGTGTCCTTTGCAAAACTTCTTCAACCACCATTGCCCTGCACGTTCCTTAGCAGTTCCTGGGCCAAATGTGTTGTTGATGTTGCGAGTTGTCTCCACTGCTTTACGACCCATTTTGAACTCGAATGAGAAAATTGCTCAAATTTGTTATTTGTCTGACATCATTTCCATAGTCTAAAATACATATAAAATAAACAGCAAGTCATAAATCATTACGAAAAAAAACATAGAGTGAGAAATGCACATTAAAATGATATATAACATAACCATATTTATTTAAGAATGTCTTCAAATATCAAAGGCAAATAGCAACAATGCAAAAACCTCAATTATGGTTGCATCAACCTGATACAAAACTCTATACGTTATGTACAAGGTCTTTACTGACACAAACTATAAAAAGACTACATCTAGGTAATAGGCACATTTTGTGGTAATCACATTATTAAACTTATAGAAGTCTTGCAATTTTTATTTTTGCTAAGAAATATTGGGTTGTCAGAAAGTCATGATGCATTTTTGCAACGAAAAACAGAGAAAAAATAGGTTATGACTTTTGTGACAACCCAATATTTAGACTTTCAAATGAACACTTATTGTTAACCAAGACGCATAAATTCACCTTGGTGGATGTAACTCATTTCTTTGGAATTCCTGTCATGTTTTATTGATTTGTGTTTATTATTTTTAGAAAGGGGGAGAAAGTTAAAGAATTTATCATGCTCTTTATTACAAAAATTGCCCTTAATTTTAAAACACAGAAAGAAAATATATGGGCTTATCCAGTTACAACAATATGTATTCCAACTCTGATCTCAAGAACTAAAAATCTATCAAGGCTCTTAAATAGAATACCATGAAGTTGTACTTTATTCAAAGTCTAGGTATTACCTGAACATTACAAAACTCCATTCTGACAGCTGGGCCATCTTTGTAGACCCTGTCTCTTGGAACAAATGTAACATCAAAGTCACTGCCTAATCATTCTTAGAGCTCATTTCCCTTGTTAAATTGCTACAATTTTGTTTAGGAAATATAGTAGGAACAGTAACAGTATATGTGGAAATATATAACTTCCTGGGAGATTACTTAAACCTCATTTATTCAAAAACTGATGGAAATGTGAAGGTTCGGGTCTAAGAATTAGATGATCATTATGTGGCTCAAGACAGTGTTGGAATTTTCATAGAAATACACATCATAAAGAGTTTTACATTAGTCCTATCTATTTTATTACTGGAGGCAGAGTAATGTATTAGTTAATACCCAAAATTATACATGTCAGACAATTCTGAATGTATCCTATGGTCACAATTTCTGTCTCGTTTCTTACAACTTTGGGTCTGGAAAACCAGGGAGTCCACGAAGTTATTCATGTAGATTACCCCAGTTGTACTTGAGGAAAGATTGTAGGTTGTGGGGACAGTGCAAAATGAAAAGAGCTCCCCCTTTCAATGAAGTGATAGTGTTTTTATTCAGTGTAGGAACAGTCCTTACATAAGGCAAGAGGAAGCTTTGTTTGTCAAGAATAGTTGAGTGGAGATTGGTTATTCAGAGTAACCTTGAGATTTTGATGTCTCCTTCAATCCCCATGATTATTATAAGAATCTCTTATATGCTCTTCTCTTCATCCAACTTCCTTGACAAGAACATCACTTCAAATGTTCTTACTCTTAACCCTTGAACTAAAATTGATGTTGTATTTTCAGTTATCGCGGCTTGTGGCTGTACTACTAACACATTCTTTTAGAACTATCATAGAAAGCCATTGGGCTTTAGTATGCATTCATCCAAGAATATAAGGATCCAGGCTAGCGTTCTCACTCTTAAGCTAGCCAATGCCTTTTAAAAATGCGATTTCAGGTTGCAATGCTGACTTTGTCTACGACCTCTTCTACTGGAGCTATCATAGAACTTCCCCCAAACCTTGACTTCAATGGTCACTTGATTCCAGGTGAGCACAGAGAATAACTTAATTGTTTCAGTTTTTCAGGCCAGATTTATGACTAGGCCTGATAAAGATATCCCAGATTCTCACCATTTCTCAGAAAGCCCAGTGCCTGCATCCGTCCCAGTGACATTGTTCTTATATCAGTAAATGATCTTGGTTAATACTAACAACAAAATCAAACTTAGATATTGAATTTGTATTTATTACAAAAAGTAATTTATTTTAATTGTATCACTGAAAATAAGATACTATAGTAAAGTTTCAAGGATGGAAAAGACCAAAAATAGAAAAATGTGTGGGCATTGTACTGAAAAATGTCAATATTAGGTGGGATTGTCAGAAAAAAAACAGTCATTGAAAATATTTGAGTGAATCAGTTTTCTTTTTAAAAGAAATGGAATGAATGATGTCAATGTCAAGAGTGGAGTAAGAATCTTGGAAAATTCACCCTCCATAAAAGCAAAACAACAACAACAACAACAACAACAAAATAATAAACACTAGTAAATTATCAATATAGAAAAGGCTTTTTCAGAATTCCAGAAGTTAAGCATGGGCTAACAACCATCTAAGGAGCATTTGTTAAAATGTCTATATATACACATTTTATATTTCTACATATAGTATACACGTTTATACTTCAATAAAAAACAATGATCTTTGTAGCACTGTAACTTGGCCTATTCTCATCATCCTCTTACCTAGTCTTGTAGCAGCCATGAAAACCAAAAGTCTTTCAAACCCAGTATCGTGACAACCCCACAGCCTAGCAGACACAGGAGGAGACAGTATGGGTTTGGAGCTGCACAAAATCCCTGAGTGCAGATAATGCACATTATCTGACATGCCTGGCAGTTCCCTGGAAACCCCTACTTGCAGGATTTGTCTCTTTTGACCTTACTCTGAGCTTTCTCATCATGATTAAATTGTCCCCTGTGTATTTGTCAAAAATAATCAGTGACAACTGCTTAACACCACAGCTGCCTAAATTCATAATAATAGTTGGGGCAAGCAAGACCTGAGCAAACACTCAAAAAGAAATGCCGGGGAATGGTATATCCACATAGGGGACTTTGGAAAGCTCTAACATGTTACTAAAATTCTAAAATGTCACACCTATATAGGGCTGTGTTCATACCCAGGATAGACCTTAGACACCCTAATCTCTCATTTCTGGCTGACTATGAAACTGCTCAAGCAGGAAGTGAAAGCTAAGGCAGAATTGTAAACTGCCCACAGAACACTAAAGGCGTGCTCCCAAATGAACATCTCTTTTAACCCATTCCTGAATTTATTACCTTTCCCATTTCACCAGAGTCCCTAATGCTTAAGTTGAACTACATCTTTTCTCATCATTGTTCACACATTATTCCAGGTGTGGTAGCTGTAAAATATCAAGTATTCATTGTGTATATTTAACAACCTGTGAAAATGGTACCTCTCTGTACAAATACTTTGGCAATGTATGTGTGTATGTACTTTTCTAACTTAGTATTAATTTACAGATTTATGCTTATTGATATATAATAATCAAGTTAATTTTCATTCATATACAGTTTTATTTTGGATAAGCCAAATGTATATATAACACATGTGCAACTGGAAATTTCTAGTTGAAGACCATGCAGATTGTCATATTTACTAGATAGTGACAATTCTTCACGATGTTTAATTTTTACCAGTTTATGCTTCCATCAAGTTTGTGTGCACATGAAGAAGGTCCTCTGCATATGTTTATTTAAATTTATTCCTGGAAATAAAATTTTGAAGTTACTATGATGTTCAAAGATTTCTCTATGGACAAAAACGTTCAAAATAGAAGTCTGATATGCAGTTTCCATCATGGGTTGGGAATCCATACATATGTAAGGCTGACTTAAATCATATGTGGGTTTTCGACTTTGGGGTGAGTTGGAACCCCTTGATCACTCCAGTGCTAGTGGTCAAGAGTCACCTGTATTTAGAAACATGAGTTCAGGTAATCCTCTAATTCTTGGGCATTTCAAACATAATGCAAACATAAAATAATGTGGTACAGAATAGGAGCAACCTCTATCAGATGCCATGCTCTGGTCCACAATAAGCCAAGAGATTTCAACTCACTGTGCTTTGTATCCACCGGATTCACAAATTTTCAGTACTTTATTTCCCATGCTGTAACATTTTTAAAATTACAATAATCTCATGACAGTAGCTTTGGCTTTTGTTTCCTAATATTTTGTTTATGTTTTATTCTTTTTTTTTTTTCAAAGACATAAGTGACATTAGACTTTATTTTCTTTCTGGAGCGGTATTTGTCAGGTTTTCACATAAACGTATGTGAAAAATATTTTGAAACTTTTCTTTTATGATCTGAGTTGTTTCTTTTTATTTAATTCCATCTTGTTTTTTATCACTTTTGTTTTCAAATTTTCATCTCCTGAAAGCACTGTACTTATGAGTTTTTCTAATGTGGGTGCAGTGTGTGTGTGCGGACAGGCCAAGGGGCGGAGACACAGATGTGCAGGGGGGTTTTGGTGAGTGTGTGACTGATTCTCTTCCTTCTTCCTTTGGATATCTGCACTCCTGAGCCTCTTTCTTCCTGAGGACAAGAGAACAAACCTGAGAGGGGGCAGGGAGTGAGGTGGGAGATGGGAAGAAAACTCAGTTGAATGTGGTTTAAGGCTCAGAGTCCACATTCTTTGAGAGGGAGTATCAAGGGGCCTGGCTGTGCTGTCCTGGTCTTCAGAGCTGTTGAAATGACAGTCCTCCAGGTGAGAATATGGTCGTCCAGAGGAGAAGGTGACCAGGAGGCTAGGAGGGCAGGTTCAATCCTTCTATATACAGGGTCAGGAAGCATGGGTTGGACAGCCCCTCATTACTCCACAATCAGAAAGTGTAGCAGTCTCCACACAATATTAAATCTAAGGTAAGAGGGGGCCTTAACATTCCCCTCTGCCTGATGAAACCTGAGACAGGCTTCTTTCTGCCCCAAGGCCACCGACCTTCTCACCAGGCTCTTTCAGAATCCACATGGGTCTCTTCCCTCTATGTTTTTAAAGCATTCATTTCAGAACACTTGCATTTGCCAATTCTTTTGCTGCCCACCTGAGAGCTAAGTCCTGTGCATTTTTTATTTTGATAGGTTGCAGTTTTGTTTTGTGGGTGTATTTTTGTCATCCGCCCTCATTATCTGTAAGGACTGCCTTCTGCTTCTTGGCCTTTTTTTGTTTTTCTTGCAATAACTTTATATAAAGGATGCAATTGCAATCTTTTTCTCTTTTTTGTGTTTAGGTGATATGAATTGTTTTGCCCTTTCAGCACAGACTGGAGAACACGATTGCTTTCCTAGCTTCAGGGACTCAGAGTTTCCTTTTCAATTGTTTTTAAGAAGTGATAAAAAATATATCTTAATGCTTTCTGGTGTTTGCCTCCTCTGATTTACTCTCACACTCTTTATCTGCTCCATCTCTCTTCTTTCGTCCTGTTGTCCCTGTCCTGTCTAATTTAGATTATACTCCTAACAATATCTCTTCAAGGCAGAGGTTTGTCCTCAAAGGGAGGTTTTGTTTGCTACTTTCCAGAATTCATATTCCCTAGTCAGTGTCTGTTCTTTCCAAATGTCTAGTTCAATGCAACACCCATAAATTGGAACTTGCAAAACTTTGTCAATTTTCATTGTCGTGCTTAGATTACGCCACCTGCTTTTCAGTGACAACCTGTTGGATACTTTCATGTTCTCAAGTTCTCAATACCATCAGGGTCCCACAGCTCTCCTGATTCCTCTAGCAAAATGATACCATTCAGGTCTTTAACTGGAGAAGTGTGCATACCACACATATTTTATGAATTCTGATATTAAAACTTGACTTGTGCCCTCCTAAAAGAATGTTGAAACCCTAACCCTCAGTACCTGTGAATGTGACCTTATCTGGACAAAAGATGGGGTCATTAGGGTGGGCCCTAATCCAATATGACTGGTGTCCTTTTAAAAAGAGGAAATGTTTGTATGTATAGACACAAGGAGAATGTCATCTGTAGAGACAGAGAGAAGATAGCCATCTACAAGCAAGGAATGACTGGGGCCAACAGAAGCCAAGAGAGAGGCCTGGGTAATATCTTTTAACACTGGGTTATAAAGTCTTGCTACAAATCTAAGTGTCATATCAAATGTCACAAACATTTTATTCATTACCTGTTACCTATGATAATAGGTAATGTTATCAGATATGTTGTCATTAGGAAAATTTATGATAGGTAGCATTATCAAATACATTGCCATTAGCAAAATTCCCAATGCTATGGAATACACAATCAACCAATTACTGTAATTTTATACAGCTAACTTCATTGTAAAACACATTTTCTTTTTACTTATTCATTGATATTTATATTGGAGTTAGAAGACACTTTGAAAAAGGGACAAACTCATATTTGGGCATAGATGAGAATACACAAATCTAAGCCAGCAAAAAAACTGTAGCCTATATGGTGCTGCTACAAACGGGTGAGGCAGCAGAGTGAAAACAGAAAATTATTTCTAGTCTACAACCTATGGAAATGCCTGAGGACTTTATTAGACACCTATTCAACAATATTTAATAAATTGACATACACTCTTTGCACTTGAAATATGAAATCCGGGGTCTGCTGAAATAATGAAGTTTTCCCTCCAAAAAGTTACCAAGTCACCTCAAAAATAAAAATGTGAATATAGGCCTGATTATAAAAATATGAATAAAAAGAACTTAATTGAGTTGGCGACTCATTCACTCCCAATCCCAGCATCTTTTCTTGGCGACCATATAAATAGTGGCATGAAGGCATGAAAATTTCATATCATTTCAAAACATGCTTGCTGCTTCTAAGAAAGCAATTGTAGTTTCATACAGAATAAGCACAAAATAACACTTGAGAGTTTAAAGTTGGTGAATTATACTTCTAAATGCAGAGGAAAGATCATAAATACCAAGGCATTATGAAAAGTTCCATCCGTAGTTTAGGAAAAAAATGATATTACACTTGTTCTGAAGATTGTAAAAAATAGCTGCAAATGTTATGACAATCTCGGGCACTGAGAAAAAGCAGCATGAGCTATTGGCAAAACTCTTCCATCAGACAACTTGTTGGGCATCACCCAACTACTATCACATTTGTCTAGCTATAGATTTTTTGCTTTATATTTGGATGAAACCAATTATGTACAGGGTATGAATCAGCTCTCAGCCCTTGGGGAATGCATATACAGAAAAAGATATGGTCACCAGGTTTTGATACATTCATCGCTGAAGTCCCATGTTATAGAACAAGAGGTTTATTTAGGTTATTATGTTGTGAAATGAAATGTAGGGAGAAAAATGCCTACTAGGATCAATATCAATGGAATTATAGTTTTGTGTACAGCAAATAGAAAATTTATACATATAATTACATGCTATTTTGGTCACAGGGGAATGACATTGGTTAACAACAGATTGACTTGTCTCCTGCTATCTTTTCATGAATTAAGCATTTCATAAGTCTTTGCTTTTAATTTACTTGAATATGGTAGCCTGATTGTATGGCAAACTTTAATTAAATGGATAATGGGCACAGGAAGTGTGCAGAACATTATCCTGCTGTTGGGTGTGGTGATAGCTTCAATTTCTGATGCTCTTGGAACCCAAGTTTACTCATCTCTGTATTGAGATAATATTAAAATTAATGAGGTTGTTCTGAGGAATAAAGTGTGGGATGCATACTGTCTAAAGATTACAACAGGAAAGTTCTTGGTAATGAAAATGCACACACATATTTATATCTACATATGTATGAATATACATATAAGTGATAAGTGATCAAAAATTATGGTGAATGCTTACATTTTTTTAAAAAATGATTACAATAAAAGACACATTACATTAACCTGCCTCAACATACTCATGATGGAGGATGGATTAAAGGCACTCATGAAAGAGGACTCCCAGAACAGCTTCAGAAACTGGCAAGAATGATGGGATAATTGTGTTGAAAGTGAGCAGGAGTATTTTGAGGGGGATTAGTGGCAATGTATCTTTTAATGTAATCATTTTTTTTCACTTAAACATTTACTTTATTTTTTTATCTTACCTCGCATATGACTATGTAGATATATGAGCACATATTTGTACACAGACACACACACACATGCCTTCATTCATTCATTCATGTAGTTTTCAGAGGGAGGGTGGCAAGTCATTGATCAGGGGATGGCCAATTCTTCAAAAGATAAACCAAACCACACACTCCATCCACTGCTCATTAGACAGGCCTTTCTCTTCTGTCTCTTCATTTTGCCTTTAAAATGTTTTCTGCTTAGCTCTCGAGACCACATTTCAAAAGCTACTTTTAGTGCTTTGAAAGAATTAGAAAAATAGTATTAAAGACATTGAAAGCTATACTGATAATATAGGGGGAGTAGAAAGATTCATGAAATTGAATCTTTGTTTCTAAAAATATTTAAAGCATGTCTGAACCAAACATTTAAAAATAATAAAGTTTATCACTGATATATTTTAATGTGGTCATCAAAATAGAAATGGGTGCATGTGCTATACACAAAAGTGTTGCAAATTATTTAATGATCTTACTGTGCTTTGATAATATAAAATAAAACTACTGGCTAATAATTAAAAATGAAATTATAATAGGTGTGGTTTAAATATTTGGCTAAGTGAATTGTTTGAAATTATATCTAGTATGTTAAACTCTACCTTAACATACTTGCCATGTATGCCAACACATTCATTAATCTTAACATAATTATTCAATACCAAGATGTGATAATACAAGTTTAATGTGAGTTTATTTATAATTATGGTCCTATTATGGGAGGTCAAAACTTAATAGAAAAAAAATACAGTTTCTGTTTCTAAAGCCTAGAGAAGACCTATTTTAGAAGTCCTTATTAGTACTCTGAAATAAGCAAATCTACAAAATATAAAAGATATACATTATACTATGACAAAACCAAAATCAGTAAAGAAAATCAAGTTTAGACACAAAATTATTTACCTTTAAATATCATTTTGTAAATAACTCTAAAAGGTATAGTCTCAAAGTGCCTTTCTATGTATTGAAGCTTTAGTTAGCCTTTTGTTAATTAGTGCCAAAATGAGTGAACTTTCTGGTTTAAGTTAAAGAATTTCATGTGCTTAAATAATTTTCTTTGAAAATATTTATAAGATATATGCACTTTTCAAGTTAATCATAACAATAACTTGTGGTCCATAAAAATTATTATGAAATATATTAATGACTATATTTATTCATCAATAATATATTAATGAATGTTATTGAAAAGGTATCCATGTTCATAAAAATGACAATAGATCAAATAAATTCAAGTACACTTGTGTTGGTAATATTCCCAGGAAATTGCAGTTTTGATGACCTGGGCCACTATTTATCTGTTTTTTTGTAATAAAATATTTGTTTTTTGCTCAACAAATAACCTACTAAAATAATTGAAGCTTGTAGGTCTTCAATGATAAGAAGACTATTTTGGTTATAATGTTGCAGTTGCAATGAAGGTACACACTTAAAAAACTTATGACTTGCTTTTAACAATAACATTTCAATAGATAGTTGAGTTCTTTGTGCATAGGTAGTTGAATTCTTAAATCCAAGGCCAACCTTGTTCAATCCATGACTATTCAAAGGTGATCTCACAAAAAGCTACTGAAAAACTTCCAATTAAAAAATGGGCAGAGGATCTAATAGACACTTTTTTCCCCCCAAATAAGACATACAAATGGCCAACAGGTACATGAAAAGGTGCTCATCATCACTAATCATCAGGAAAATGCAAGTCAAAATCACAATGAGATAGTACCTCACACCTGTCAGAATGGCTATTATCAAAAAACAAAACAAACACACAAACAAAAGCTATAACAAGTGTTGGTGAAGGTGTGGAGAAAAGAAAACCTTTGTGTACTGTTGGTGGGAAGGTGCAGCCACCATAGGGAATAGTATGAATGTTCTTCAAAAAAATTAAATTTATAACTACAATATGACCCAGCAATTCCACTT